>NW_026018165.1:4483835-4527470 GCF_020466585.1 Dendroctonus ponderosae
TAGGAATTAATTTTAGAATAAGCTAGGCTAAGGCACATATATACTAAACAAGGGCAGAAAGACCGATTGGGTCGATAGCCTTTTTCTGTAGGAAATAAAGATTATTTATATATATATCAACATTATCTACAAAAATAAAACAAACTGAAAACTCATTTTTAATTTTTTTGGTAAAATGCTCTAAATAATACAGAAGATCAAATGCGGTAGAAAAATTGATAAATATATCTATTTCACACTAGACTGCACTTGCATTTTTCAAGAACTTTAGAGAAACTTAACCATATCTATCAAAACTGTTTGAAATGTATCTTATGTGAAAAGAACATGACACAATTTATTTCCCCATGAAATCTCCAAATTAATGATCGGTCCATTATTTTCACCTCTAAGTGTTTCCTCAATAAATACACCTTTCACTCCTTTTTGTTTTACGCCAAATCCCTTTGATAAATGATGCTTAAGGCTTTGTATGAGGGCTTAGGTAGCATGTGGAGAAGAGATCTGGAAATATATTTTTGTAAACAACCAAAATGTTAAATTTTAGCACATTTAATAAAACATTTTGAAGAAAAATGGTGTAAAGTTGAAGTACGCTTTGATTATTAAGGGTCATTCCAGTATTAAAATGAAAAAAAGTTTTCCTACTTCTCCAAATCTAAGGCCTTTATATTGCATTAAATTTGACTTGATATTGTTCAGTAACTGTACAGGATGCTCACATTTTCTTAAAATTAAAAATAAAATAAACGGTTAAGAAATTTGCAGTATTATTAACAAGTTACTTTAAGAAACCGTATGCATAAAACTTAATATGTTGTGGTTGATAGTGACCGTGATAATAATCAGTAATTAATTTTTCAATAGTGGGATTTTCGGTCAACGGATGGTGGCAAAAACAGTATTTTTGCATGGGGCAACGTTTCGACTTTATTCTAGTCTATTACTTGACTCTAGTCTAGTAATAAATCAAAGATGATAAGATTCTCAATCTCTTATGTGTAGTAAACTAAACATGGCTTTCAATATGTTCTAGAAACATGTCTTCCAAAAAGTGCAGCTTTTCCATCTTAATTTTCCAGTCCTTTATTGAAACAAGCTAGTTTAAATGCAGAGTTTAAAATTTAATTTTGTTCCGATAGCAAGTTATAACATGTTTTTGCATATAATCAACCCTATTTGAGCTGTCCATAATTGCTTAAGCCTCCCTAATGGGCTAATTTATATTCATCGACCAAAATAAAAGCACAGTAACAAATTATTATTATTATAAAGGAAAAATATTTCGAAATCGTAGCAGTCCCGCCTCAATGGAATACAGTGAATTACTCCGCACTGTATAACAACAAAACAAAACTGCTACCAAATTTTCCATTCAGTCGCGGATCGCATTAAACTATTTTCAAGCAGTTTTAAATAAATCGCACACCCATACCGAACTCTTATTCAATGATGGTTTTAAGTGAGTTTCCTAAAAAAACCATTGGGAAAGCGTTGAAACTAGTTGAGTTTTTGCATTAAAAGAGTAATGACATTACGTTTCTTGATGTAATATTTTAAGCTGTCGGTTGCATTTCCTGACCTTAAACATACCTGCATCCAAAGCAGCTTTAAGTAACTCGAACAAGTTCGTAGCTCTTATTTAGAGCAAAAACGTTTTCGTTGACATGGTGAACTGAATGTCCCCTATTTACTATCGTGAATATATGCAACTTCACTGGAGAAGTTGGGCATTCATTTTATCCTGGAAGGTTTCCCGGATGTTTGCAGCCGAAGAAAAATTGCTTTATACAGCGGTACGTCGTCGCGAACTTTACATATGACAAGCCTTAATAATGCGATTTGCTCTAGGAAAATTGCTCATGACGGATTATTTACATTATTCAGTATACACATGATTAGGCTTTAAATGCTCTTGAAAACTACTACATCTGATCATTTTCTTTGACGCATGTTTTCAAAAAAACGTTGAGGATTTAAGGATTTTAAGAAAAATGAAGTGAATTGATTGAGCTCGCTCCTCAAATGGTTAAGGATTTGAAAAAATGGATAGATTAAATTATAGTTTAATTTAATCGCTAAAAGATGGAAAAGATGGTACGAACAGACGAAATCAAATCGGTTACACAATGGTTAATGAAAGATGTAGAAACTGCTGTAAGATGGCCAAAACTTATTCGCGACGGGACATAAACCCTGATCACAATTTATTGGTAGCAGAATTTAGGGTACAATGGAAGAAACTGAAAGCAAAGCAAAGCACAATCACTTATGATAGAAAAAATATCAATGAACCAGAGGTAAGAACTCAGGCCATCAACCTAATTTAACGCCTTACGGGATGTAAAACAACACCGAGGAGGTCGAAGAAAAATTAGAAAAAATAGTCCCAGTCACAAAAAGAATAAAGAACAAAATACTAATAGCAAATATGGACAAGACGAAACCATGGATGACTGCAGATATCCTGAAATTGATGGAAGAGGGAAGGAAGGACAACAACTCAAAGACGAGTGCAAATAGATTGAAATAGCACATTCAAAGCACGACACGTTTGGCGTATATAAAAAGAGCAAGGAAATAACAGGAAAATTCAAGAACAAATCAATCAATAGGTAAAATGGAAAATGAACAAAGCGGAACAATTGTAGACATCGAACAAATAAAGTCGACATAAAAGGATTACGTGAAAAATTGTTCTCAGACACAAGAACAGTACAACAAACATCAAACGCTATAACAGAACCGGACATCGGTCTAGGCAGCAATAATGACCCTTAAGGATGGAAAGGCGGCTGGTCCAGATGAGGTGCAGTCACAGATTTTCAAACCTTTTGGGAGAATTTCAAGAGAGAACTAACTATCATATTCAATGAAATATACAACAGTGGAAAACTACTCAAATAATGGCTGAGATCAGAGTTTATGGTTCTCTCAAAGAAGCGGGTTGCCAAAAAGTGCAGTGAGTATAAAACAATAACCCTCATGAATTACTTATTAAAATTATTTAAAAAAATCATACATCGGAGGCTGTATAAACTCTGTGACAAACAGATATCGCCAACACAGTTTGGTTTTATAAAGGGACTTGGAACAAGAGATGCCTTTTTCATGGTACAGGTGCTCTTCCAGCGTCGCAGGGATATGAATTGTGAGGTGTATGCTTCTTTCATTGATTATCAAAAGGCGTTTGATGAAATTCAACACAACAAAATGATCAAAGTTCTGCAAGAAGGTCTACGCATAATTAAGAAGAATAAAAAATAATCAAATTTTGACACTTATTTAATTAATTCCATAGGCACCTTACAAAATGTAACAACTTTTTTTATAAAAAAAATTTTTAAATAAAATAATTTATAATTTGAAAACGGTTGATTTCACAGCTTAAAGTGTAAATGAAAATTTGTAACATTGTAAATTGCCTATCTAACGACTTGAAAAATAAAAGTTATATTGCGTTAAAAAGTTTTAAATTCATTTGGTCAAGTCCACATTGTTAACACCCTGTATAATGTATTGATATGTTGGTTCAATATAATTCTTAACGGATCTGTGATGATTGGAAAGACGTATTTTTTGTCACTGCTTTTTTTGCTTCTACAATTAACTTTTAGATATCATGTTTTTAAGCAAAATTCTACTCAAATGGCGATAATCTGGCAACGTCGCAAGTAAGAAAAATATAATTTACGGTGCGTATGCAGCGTTGCATGCTGCATTCTATGAGCTAATGAAAAATGGGTAGTTCTATTTAAAAAACTACACTTTGATCTTGCTTCGCTTTTCTGAGTCACTCTGTGTCATATAAGATATTTTTAAAATGTGCGCACTTTGTGCATCAACAACTTTTATATGAAACTATTTTTTGAAAGTTCAACACCAACGGAAATAATGGACTCTCTCGCACTAAAAAACCACCCTGTATGTATTCATGTTAGCTCGACAATATTTACTCAACTTAAGCTTCATACAGACTGACGATGATTTAATGCAATTGAGTTGGTTGTTTTTTTTATTACAAAAAATTATTCTATATTATAAGTTTCAAGATTCAAGATATATTCAAAAACAAATCGTCCACATCTATCTATATTAAAAATAATATACGATTCTATGTTCAAAGCTTGCAAAATAACTTTAATAAGTATTAAGGCGTTTTTAAATAAACCTGAAAACCCCAGTAAAAGCTCATTCAACGGTAATAAATGATCATTATAACACAGTTTCCCAAAAAGCCTCTTTGCGAGCGTCGAAACTTCTCGAATTTCCGCATTTCAAGTGAATCACATTACGGTGTTTCTTGATTTCGTAATACTTTTATTCGTAACTTTGGATTCGCTTCCTGAATTTAAAAACTGCCGCATACAAAATATTTTTAAATAGCTAAAACGTCGTTTTTATTCGGATGAATCCAAAACCGCCATTTTTCGATCAGAAGTTATGATTAAAAAGAACCACTTTTCTCTACTGTTCATTTGTTCTACTTTTATGAACATGTGCGCAAAAGTAAATGTGACAAATTGAACGTCATAATGTTTTTGAAAGTATTTTCAGTAAAAAGTAACCCCAGACTTTTTTCATGAATTACGTAGGTTTATCGACAACGATTGATCATAATTTAAAGTTTCTTTCCAATTTGTAAATTATAACTTTGTTACAAGTTCAGTCTCAAAGTCGTTCTAATGGTCTATTTTTCTGAACTCGCCGATGTTGCCACACGCAAAAAACGCTTCAAATATCGCAAATCTCTTGCAAACTATGCAACTTATTCAAACATCATACCGTAAAGCAGCACTTGAATTTTCAACACTCATTGTTTCCCTTGTATGTATATGCTTACATACAAAAGTACGCTTTTGAAAAATTACAAACGTCAAAATGTGACAATTTCAAAACTCGCATTGACATCAAATTTTAAATATGAAGTTGACGCTTTTTATTTTTGACAATCTTTATTAATTATAACTTATGATTCATGTTATGTCTTTCACTCGAATAAAAAATATTGTTCGGCACGAGGGCGAAAATCGTTTTTTTTTTCGAAAAACTCTTCGCCCTTGTATCGAAAACTACTATTTGTTGTTTTTCTACAGAGCGATCATTTCTATTTGATGTTTGCTACCAGGAATTTTTTATTTAAAAATGTTAACTTAAAATTTTCAATTTTAATACACTATTGTGCGTTTAGGTGCTCTGGGCAAATGTCTAGGTTGTACCTAAAAAAAAAACAGTCAAAATCTGTTCCAGTTTTAGCATTTATGTTTTGCATTCTCGTACGAATCGTTTTTCGGGTTCTCTCATACGACGAGCGTCACATAAACTACACCGGGTCCTCTTTAGGAGCTTACACTAGAAGTATCTGCCAAACCAAAATTACCAGAGTTCTGAAAATTTGAAGACAAGTTCGTTCGTGATCGTTACGATCATGAGGCTAAATCATCTAAACTATTTGCAAGTCGGTACCACTTCCGGTTATACCGGAAGTATGTACTTACTTGCTCATTTTAAATGGAACACCCTGTATATTATTAAATATTTCGACTCTCTGTCGGATTTTTAGCTCATTTTGTTAAGTGGTCTGGGGGCGAAATTCCAACTGTTGTGGAATAATGTAAATTTTTCCAAAAAATTGCCAGCTGACTTGAAAATAATTCGTTGTTCCGCCTATCAATCAATTTGAATATTACTTTAGTTGGTTGTATCCAAGGGTTCGATGTATACATTTTCAGAAAATAAGTCTAGGATCTCTTATAGAAATAAAGTTATGAAAGATTAAATTTGACTATAAAAAATCACATATTACTCTAAAAATTCAAATCACAAAAACAAAATTTGAGAGGTTAGTTAATAGTTGACTTAATAGTTGGTTAGTTAATAGCAATTTATGCTATTACTGTATGTTTGTATTTAATTTCTAAGAAAAATGTATCTTGAAATATTAAATACTGGAATTCAACCCAAAATAAGTAATGTAGAGCGGGACATTTTATCGTAACAAGAAGATGGTGCGCCCCCTCACAGCACCAATGCTGCTTCCATGAAACTTTACAAACTTTTTGAAGATCGCTGATTTGCCGATAACGGTCCCTTTCAATGGCCACCTAGGTCACCTGACCTTACACCCATGGATTTTTATAAGATATATTTAATTAAAGATCTTTTTTATGCTAAAACCATTAACGACCTAGGAAGATTGCGTTGCAAGGGTGCGAAGAACATGTATTGTAATTAAAAATGAAACAAATGGTAATAACAAAAAACTGCTACATTTAGCTACATAAATTCTTTTATAAACGTGCCTTAATTTTTGCCACTAAATCGAACCGAATAGGAAAAATAGGGGTTTCCATTTGCATTCTTCGGGAACTATTCTTTTTTTTGACAGTCAAATTTAATTTTCCATAACTTCTTTTTTATAAGAGATATAAAACTTATTTTCATCACATTGAGACGTGGCACCTTTGGCTACAACAAGCTAATGTTATATTCAAATTGTTTGCTTCTGTCCATTAAAAACAATGGATATTATTTAACAACGGTTGAATTTTCATACCCAGTTCATTTAAGAAAATGACTTGAAAATCCAACAGAGAATCCAAAAATTTAATTATATACAGGGTGTTCCATTTATAATAAGCAAGTAAATACCTAGTTCTGGTGTAACCGGAAGCGGTACCGAGTTGCAAACACTTTATGTGATTTAGTTGCAACATCATTACCTCGTATCGAAATTTTCAGACCTTTGGTAATTTTGTTTTGGCAGATACTTGTAGTGTAAGCTCCCAAAGATGAACCCTGTATACTTTTTGAAACAGAAAAAGGGGTCTCATAAACAGATGCCGTTTTTCAAATCTTGCATCCTCAGTTTGAGAATGCATGTACAGTAAAGATGAAATATGCAATTTGGAATGTTTCCCGTCAACTACTCAACTTTTTTATAAACGATGCTAAAGCGGCGGTTTTTTTAGTGCCATCGAAACGCTGATGTTGATAGTGAGCCCTAAATGATGGCCTCAAATTAATTTCCCAAGGTTGCTGAAGTTCATTTTGAGCGCGTTTATCAAACACACGATAAAAATGTACCAAAGACATTTTCCTTTTTAAGATTTATTAAACTTTGGATTAAACCAATAGATCAATTCCAAGTCCAACTATGAACCGACCCAAAAGAAACAACAGCTGAACAATTAAAATAAATAAATCGTACATAACTGCAGTAACAACGGCATAACATTTCATTTTTTACAAACTTCTTTTTGGGTATTTCGCCTCAAAAATTTTTGTCTTTAAAAAAGACAGAATTTCNTCACGTCTTTTATTACAGATTGATAAATAGTGCTCCTATTTCGCAATAAGAACTAAGATAACAATAAGAGCACCATTTATCAATCTGTAATAAAAGACGTGAGGAAATTCTGCCTTTTTTAAAGACTAGAGGCTAAATATATTTTATAGACTAGAGGCTAAATACCCAAAAAGAAGTTTGTAAAAAGTGAATCCGCCTCAACAATATAGAACTTATCTATAACATTTCATGTTTGAACACTAATTTTAAAAATATATCAGTATAATTATAATAATGAAAATAAACATTATTCAAAAATCTTAAATCACGGTTGAAATACAGTTAAACGGTAATAAATGACAACGATAACTAAGCTACCAAAAAGCCACTATTAAAGTCCAAAAATTTCCGCATTTAAAATGTAAAACAGCATTAGGGTGTTTCTTGATGTTGTAATTCTTTAAGTTGTCGACTACATTTCCTGGATTTAAAAATATCTGCATGCAAAACACCTTTAAGTAACTAGACCAGTTTTCGTTGCTTTTATTTGGAGTAAAAACCTGTTATTTGATAAGGTAAACTGAATGTCCCCGATTTAATACCGTGAATATATGCGAATTTACTACACTGGTTGGGCTTTCACTTTATTCTGGACCATTTCCAGGCTGTTCGCACTCGAAGGAAAAATACGTTTTGCAGAATTTTTCTCCACGTTTCTCATGCGATCAACTTTAATAATGCAATTTACGAACGGAAAATATGTCATGACATATGCCAGCATTTATCAGAATTATAGAGCAATGTGCTTGCATTTGAGCCAATATTTTATTAGGTGTTCTTTCAGGTGATTATACTGATTTCATTAAGCTTTGTTTCGAAACTAACAATTTTTTCTTTTACAACATTGATAGTTGAATACACCTTTTATAAATACTTGAAAAATCTTAAAGATTAGAAATCGAATGAAGGTGGAAATTATTCTTTCAGAAACAGCAGAATTCTAGATCATAACTTTGGCTTTAAGAATTTAAAATATGTCGTCCTATGTCAATCATGGTATGTTATGTAAAGCCCAGGAACAGTTTTTGTTCGATAAATAACGTCATATTTATAGTCAAATCGTTTGATTGCTGCCGCAAGTTACATTTCGAATGCGTTAATTCTGAATAATTTACAAAATGTAATAATTCCTATTTAAAGATCAAAATCTAATACCTACGGTTAGAATTTTTCCTTTGATTATTCATAATATGAAATATTTAATTGTTTAAAATGAATCAGTATCAATGCAAAACTAATTTTTGGTTAATTATTTATCCTAAAGGTTTAAACGCCATCTTTTTATTATTATACGCGATTAATTTATTTGCAAAAATATAATGCAGCCTATGAATTTTACAACAATAAATTGTCGGTCACCAATTTAAAACCGTAGAATCTTTAATTAATCAAAATTCAATTTAGTGGATCTGACATGTAAATCGCAACATAAAATTCTCGTGTTCAAGCAAACGAATAAAAGCCAAATTTAGTAGGGACAAAATAAATCATAAGGAAAATGGGAACGTACCAAATTCAACAAAAAATGTTTTAAAAAAGGCAATCGTCAGTGAATGGATCATCAATCCAGATGAGGCTTTCCAGCGGAACCTCTAAAGATGCACGCCACTTGTGCATGAGAAACGTCAGAATGAAATTGTAATATACGATGGATTAAGAGCCCAAAAAACTTAGCACTTTCAATCAATCCATCAACAAAGAGGACGTAAAAATTTTCATGGATAAATCTTATTCCTGAATATCATGATAAAGAAACACGTAAAAATAGCCGACTTTACTAACCAAATAAAAGCGTAGAACCATGTAAACACGTCTATATTCCGCATATTCAAAACTGTTAAGTGCAATATGCATTGTGACAAAAAGCAGTCAATGCTAAAGATCAAAGAAACAGCGATACCTACTTTACGTATCCATTAAATTCTATTTTTAAGAATGCAAATAACTTTTCCTGCACTAAGTCTGAAAATCGGTCCTTTCAATTTGTCGCCTTCGGAAATAGTTAGGCGATAAGTTTGCCATTTTATGAGAAGTGAAACTGGATTGAAAATAAAGTATTTTCGAATGAAATTGCAAATGCGCGCTCGTAGAAATTTAGTTATAAGTAATTTTTCAATTTTGAAAAATTAACAACTTCCAGCGCCGAAGGAAATTAGCTATAAAGTGCATTCTTCACACACTGAAGAAGTTGTAGTTGCTAGTAATTGAGAAATGTATAGTTGCGTAACATTTAATATTTGTAAACTGATTAACTTTACTGGGAGTTGAGCAGAGCAAAATAAGATCATATGTTCTCTATTGGTTTCAAAACTGCATTTATTAACTGTAATTTAAACAGATAAGAAAGACGTCAAAACGTTAGGTGAGTCAACTTTGATAATTTTATCCCAGAAGATAATTTGAAACACAGCTTCTTTGATGTGGCATTAACTAAAATTAAAATAAAAAGGTTGTAAAAATACCTCAAAAAATGTACTTATAATAAATATACAGATATTATGTTTGCATAGGGTTTCTGCAATAGTACAGTACACTTCGCGCCTACTGTGTACTAAGTAGATCAGCATCAATATTCGTTTTCCACTCGAAAAGTTTTTAAGAGTCAAACGTTTGAAACTGCTTTATTATAATGAAAAGTTAAGTACAAAGTGTATTGGAATCCAATTTCAAAGTCTTCAAGCAATTGATTGAAAACTGCTACAGCAACAAACAAGGATTCAGGAAAAGAAGTCGAAATGGCGATTTTCCTTTTAGATTCCATTTTTGCAAAGATCCTGAAACCAAACAATTGCTTAAACGAGTTTTTGTGAATGGGGGAAGCTTTTTTTGTCGGGAAGGCATTAACAATTGACACAATAATTATTAATGATCGGAGGGAAATCTTCATGCTATCCACAAACCAAATTTTTAATGTCGCTTTAGTGCGACGTTCTTAATGATCAGTTATTTGGTCGTTCCATATCGGATAGTCCTGAGTGAATATGGTTGATTATATTTTTTGGAAAATTTTCGTAGGCCATTTCATCGGTTATTATATTCAAATATGATTGCTGCATACTGTTAATTTTTCAAATAATGTAACAAATTTTAGGTACATATTTCGACGATCGCTGGATTGGCAGAGGCAGTCAAAAAAATTGGACGAGAACACATGAGCTTATTTCCGCATTTCAAAGTTTTAGGAAATATTTGCAATTTGTTTCTCCAATAACTGCTATTTTTCCTCAAAATTCTTAGCCTGCCATTCTTCAACTTTTCTCGGCTTTCAGATTTTCCTTCATGGTTTGCTTCAACTATTCAAATGAGACTTTACGAACTTGAAAAAAATACATTAACCAGTAACCATTAACCATTGAATACATATTTACATATAATAACCATAATACATTAACCATTGAACCACTCTTCTGAAGCACATTATGCAAGAACTTAATCCAAATATGTCGCACCGCTTCTGAGAAGAAACAGCAGCGATCAGCAAAGTATTTGATGGGCTGAAAATAAACCGTCTGACCATAGAATATATATAAATGGATGCAAGAATCGAGGTCGAGGTGCATCTAAAAACAAGCCGCAACACCACTGAAATGGAAAAACAATTCGCTGCTGCTTTAAAAGATACGAAAATATGTTCACCCGCCCGGCAAAGTCCGACAAGAGAAGAAACGGATAGAAAAGTCTTCGAATACCGACAGTTGGAATTTACCGCCTAAGTTGGGGAGTTGATAATTATAGGCAAAAAACGGAACGTGCAACAAAAAATCCAAAATCTGTAGTGTCAAATCAATGGTACCTTGAACACCCCCATACCTAACCTGGACGAGAATTGAATCCAGGAAAATCTTCAACTCACCATAAAGTACATGGCTAACAAACGCTTGACGGAAAACCGAGTAGCAGAATTGAATTAAAGCAGAACAAATGCAAGTGGTTGCAAGAAATATGAATGGCGCAAACCAAAAACAAACAAGTCCAGGGAGCGATAACGGCAAAACAGCAAATTTGAGAAGATAACTGAAACAGAAATATAAGCCCAAGATACCGACAGGTGAATTACATAAAATAATCAGAATTAGCAGAAAATATCAGTTTAAACTAATCAGCCATTAAGAAATCCCAACACCGTTTAAAGGTTTACGAACATATACTCGAATTGGCTCAATCACCTATTGCGAAAGAGAAGGAGCACATCAATGAGAAGTTCAAGCGAACTGAAGAACAATACCAATTAAACCAGCCTGAGTGATAATCTGGAAACTGACATGCAAGAAGTTGAAAAATAGCCTGCCAAGAAACGCACCCTTTATGAATAACTGCAATTATTAAAGAAAACATTGTGCAAATATTTTGCTATCGTTTTAGTGCAATCCGTCGAATAAACAATATGGATTTTTTACTGCTGTAGCGCACCGAAAACATCAATAAAGTTGAAGACGCTGATAAGAAGCTGAACAAAAATCATACTTTGTTAAAGTGGGACAAATTCTGTACCAATTCTAATCGACGCCTAGACAATAGCAAATAAATTGCTCAGTACTCAAATAGGAATATATGAGAGTGCAACGAATTAAAGCAGTTAAAATGGAAAAAGAACAACCATAAGTAACCCGTAATCTTAAGGTCGCTGGCAGAGTTATTCTACGGAAATCGGATAAGCACGTCAGTTTTGAGAATATTTCGGCTACAGAGTCCTCTAGATGTAACGTAGCTGCTAACGATTAATACACTAACTTGCAGGGATAAAAAAACTAAAGTGTAATATTCGTAATTAAAACTTTTTAGGTAAGAAAGTGCGGCGAACGAACAACTGTTAAATTGATTTAACACAGAAACAGCTCGAAATTTGCACTATCTTACTGATTTCTTATTCTGATCATTCATGCCGATGAATTCCTTGTATTTGTTAAAATTATACATGGTGATTTATACATGGTAGTAGTTTTTTTTCCAAATATCGCGCTGTATAAGTCATTTTACTAGTCGAACTATTCCGACTTAAAACATTAATATTATTAATAAGTTCGGTTTTTTCTGATCTTTTGACTAACCTTATTAGATGTTTCACTTATCGGGACAATTTCTGTATAAAATCGACTTTTAAAATACCGTTTGCAAATACGCCTTCTAGGGGTCATCTGAAAAATTTGAAAATAAGTCCCAGCAAATACATATTTTCTTCAAGTTTGTTATCAATTTTTTTTTCGATCACTACAACAAATACTTTCCAAGATACAGCCGCTTACCACCCTCATTGCGACACCCGGTATATAAGAAACAAAAATAAATCAGAAAATAAAGTAGGAAAAAATTACGATTTTGTATTTCATTAAAGGAAAATTTCCTCTCGAGAAAGTAATCAAAATTTACAAAAATACCTAAGCTTTGACACATTAAGTTTAACTAATTTTTTCCAAAGGATTTGAATTATTGTCCATATTATGACGCATTGCTTGTGTAATTATTAATTAAGAAAACACATATTTTCTAATCTTCCAGAAAAATTATATTAACATTTTAACAGTGAGCGTATTTATATAAAAATAAAACTTGCTACTAAAGCAAACAAGTCCAATTCTGCAGGTTTTACACAAACCGGGCCAGCGCAGTATTTACCAGGACATGCAAGCACATTTAGCGTATCGTGTTTCTACATGATGATTTTGCTTTTTACTTGAAAAATATACATCAGGTTCATTTTTTTTTCTTTAAACCGTTTCTTTCATTTGCTGAAATGAATTGATTTGTCAATTAACTGTTCTATAAAGTTATTTTCAATTTGGGTGCCTTTGCAAATATTTGGTAAGCAATCGAATTTTAAATTGGACACAAACATGACAAATGTTTGAGCAAGTAAGCAACTCGAATAACATCATCAGGTAATATTCTGATTACTTGGGATTCTAAATTTTTAGTGGATGATTGTATGCAAATTGTTGCGATTTAAATGCACTTGAATCGAAATATTTTTCAGGTAGAAGTCATATAATTAATTGCTTGCATTCTAAATTTAGCTGCAATAAATGCATGAATATTAGCTTTTTGATTCAATGGGCAACAGACTTTCTGCACAAAATGAGAATCCATTTGAGCTACAAAACTGTACTGATTTATTGAACGGCCCTGAAAGGCCAGAAACACGAAAAACCAGATAGGTTTATGTAATAAAAATAAAACGAAGAACATTTGTGGTGGTTGTACATCATATGTACATCGTATATCATCACCGGTTCTAGTGTTCAAAATGTCATCAGACCAAAAATTTGATTTAAAAAACCACATTTCTACTGGGGAAGATCATCTATGTAAGTTTGATGGTTAACTTGCCGTTACCTAACAATTATACGTATTGCAATCATTAATCAAAGAATCGGTCGTTTTTGTATTGAAGTGTGTAACTAACGGTCGTTTTCAAGCCTTCAAAGGTACATTCCTGAATTTTTTTTTCAGTTAAATGTATGTTGCTAACTTTGTTTACTCTTTCTTCTGCAAATGGTAAATTATCTTGATTAAATGAACGTAATAGTCCAACGAGCCCAGAATTTTCTGTCTAATTGAATCGTCAATGTAAGGATTAACAGGCAACAACGTATCCCTTGCATTTAAAAACTTTGGAAATTGATCAACTATTTTTCACATGGTAGTTCCAGCTTGATGCCAATTTTGTAAAGAGGTTATTTGATAAAATTTGAACGAAACCGAAAATTTCAAGATATTTTCGCTTTGTGTCTAATAAAGAAACTTTCTTTAATGCCATCGACACAGTTCTCCTTATGAACTATCGGTTTCTGATCTAAAGCAATCCATTTCTATTAGTTCGGGCTTTGAAAGGCCATATTCGCTATCTTAAGTTTTATTCACAACAATGATCAAATGCGACGACAAATATATTATGCAATCTAAAGAATCAATTATACATGTTATTGGGAAGAGTTAATCAATTATTTCTATAACTGCGAAAAATATTGTGTAAACATTGTTGATAGTGACAGGAACTTTTTTGTTTTTATGAGTTAAGGAAAATAAGAAAAATTTTAATTTAAAATTATATGTAAAGAAACTGCTTCCAATGTAAAAACTAGGCCACTGGAAATATAAATAATCAAAATTATTTTACATTTAATTTTTATTCTGGTTTCTGAATCTCAAAGTGCATAGGTTTTTGAATCTCAAAGTGCATATTGTCAAATTTCACTCAAACTAATGGCCGTATAATGAAAGCTCATTTTATTGAAAGCCAAAAATTACCTTTCAAAAGATCATCAAGTGAAACTGCCATAAACGGTTAGTAATTAAAAACGGTCGAAATCAGGTTATAATGAGTCTTTGTGATGTGTGCATTTGCACTTTTCAGTCCAAATAACCACGTTTCACATTTTTGCGTCAGGTTATTCTTTCACATATAAAAAATTGGTAATTAAAATGATGCCCTTTACTGTTCCTGTCAATGTGGCTGGCTTGATTTCCAACAAAATTGCTACTTTATGCTGTTCGAGCGAATATTTGTCGCTTAATATATTCCCTTTATTTTATTTTTTTCACATATAAATAACTCAGCTAGATAAGTTTACATTCCTACTGCAATGAATAAGGCAGCGAAAAGAAAAATTGCGACAAACTATGGGTTTCAATTACGGCGACTTAAAAAGTATTTTCCGGATTTCTAGGAATCTTTGGCCAGAAATAAAGAATCTCATTAAGTCGTAATGTTATCCGAAATAATGGAAACTGGGACGGTGCTATTCTTTCAAAGAGAGCTTAAACGCGGAGGATTTGCCCCACTTATTTCAACTTCTCTGAGATTTGTCTTCGTTCAATAGCCATAGCGGAAAATCTCACCTTAGATAATAAAAGCCAATTAAAGCTCCTTAAAAGTAGTGATAAAACTTGTGTTAGTTTTCGCAAAACTTTACTTTAGTAAATGTTACTGTTTGAAAAGTTAAAAAAGATTAAGTAGATGAATCTTGCAAGTTCGAGCAACTGGTCTTGATTTGAGGCAAATAAAATAGCTATCTATCGCACTACATAAATATAGCAACTATTTTTAAAATAAAGAAATTGACAATAATATAATAAGAAATTGTAAATTTGTTATGTAATATTAGCACACTTGATGCTTTGAAAAATACAGATGTTTGCCTCAAAAGTCAGTAATATTCTTAAGAGGTTCTTTCAAGTTGACACAGGAAACTGTGATCCGAGGAGTCATATATGCTCCAAAAAAAAATTAAATATAATTTAAATATGCGACCAATATTTTCTAAATTTGTATTCTACTTTGTTAACAATTTGTGCCGCTATATGTATAATCTGATCAGATTAGGTTTCCATTTAAAAAGCGAACCCTACAGATGTAACTAAATAGGGTAAATATAAAATTCCAATACTGTGCCAAGAGATACTTTTGGGAATTTTGTGAGTATTGATAGTTTAATCGTATTACGCCCCATTTGCTGTTCGAAAATGAGTTTTCAAGTGTGGGAGGATTAAAATTATCGATGCGCGGAAGCGGGAAAACAAAAACAAGTCAATATAGGGTAGTCTATATAGGGTACTCCACAATTGACTGAATAATTCATAAATTAAAGAAAAGGTTTGTTTTAATTTTCCGCGATTGAAACTGGGGCCGTTGCAAACTATTTGTCATCAGAGTCACGTTTCGACCTGATTAGCACATTCACTTTTATATATAATTTCTTAAAAACTTGTTGCCTCAAATATAAATCCACAAAGACAATAGGAATTATATGGGAAAACGAATTTATCCAGATTTCTTCACTGATGAAGAGAAGCAATTAAGATACTTTCATAAAGATAAATGTCTATTACATTGCCAGCAATTATGCAACTATTTCCGCAGCTTTTAAGCTCATGTTTTCTAAAATAAAGAAAACATGCTAATTTTGAAGTTTTAAAACTAAAATTAATTTATTTGGTTTCAGACCAAACCAAATAAAAAAAAAGAGTTTTTTAAATTTCAGTTTTTGTCTTGGCAAACAGCAAGAAATATCGTTATGAAACTTTATAAAACAACTTATTTCTAAGTGTGCCGTTCGGACATTGAGGCATTTTAAAATAGTGCTAAATAACGAAATTAAAAATGCATCTAACTATTAAGATCTTTGCTACGCTCCAAGTTAGCCCCAATTACCTTTCAGATAAATAGCTCTTGTGCAGCAAATAAATAGAGACAAATAAGTCTTTAAAAGCCGCCTGTAGTTGAGACGCAAACTGATAGATGATTCTCCTAGACTTAAATGATTAACTTAAATTAAGCTTGCAAAAAAGACTGTGAAAGCTTAAGCAGCTGGAAGAGCAATCACAAGTTTAAGCTGTCGCACAAACAAGGAAATGCAAATGGAGACGAAGTGCTGATATTCGAGATCCTGTTAAAACGTGCGGAATATTGTCGTGTGGAATGAGTGTACATCGTATTGAACAGGCACGAAAACTTGTTATTCATTGAACATTGAAACATTATCAATATATCGTATTAATGAATGATAGCGCATCCATTTCTGCAGCCTAATTCCCAAACTATTAACCGTGAGTTCATTCGAAAATAAAGTTTCAGATAAAACGAGACATATATCAAGATTACGACCGAGAAGATTTTTAATGTGGCAATTTGTTCAAATCTATAGATTTGTTATCTTTTATTTTGCCACGAGCGGCTATTAAGGAGGCGAAATTAATGATAGAAATTTTCCCAGTAATCCTGGCTGCAACTAAAAATGGGTCTTTTACGCTCGATAAACTTCGAATGCGGCCTGTGACAAAAAGCCATAAATTCTTGGCCGCCCCGCGAAAATGATAATTCTGTCGCTGTAATAGAGTAAAAACTAATAAATTAAATTTGGACCTCCACTTTTGGAAATTAATTAATTTTTAATGGGCTATTTCTCGGTTGTGCCTTTATCAAGAGCGCGAAGAATATTAACAAGTGGGGGAGAAAATGGGGGATGAAATAGTTTAATAGGCTTATCAACAACACTGAGAAACGAGGTAGGTGAGTTTTAACTTAATTTCTCACACAATACAGAACATATGACTGTATGACTAAACGGATACGAAAATGCATTTTTGATACTATACAAAGTTTTCAAAACTACTTAGAACTTTTCCTAATTAAAATGATTAATATAAGAACCAGTGAAACAGTTTGTCAACATTTTCGCAAACGTAGGTCGCAAAGTTGTTTCTAAAATAGTGGAAAAACAATTGCAAGGTACAAGATTTAAAATGAAAAAATCGACATGCTGAAGTTCTCATTAGTTTTTAATTCAATTTACTTTTTTTGATTATGACAAAGGATTGATGTAAAACCGAAAATTTAATTTACAATAAATTATTTAGTGTAGCAACTTACTATATAAACACCAGTTAACAGCCACATTCTACAGTAAAGCCAATTGGGCTTTCTGTCGCAATTTAAATGCATTTAACTGTGGCGAACTCAATGGGAGACCGACACAGTCTATTGCTTTATCTGAAATTTACATTCACGAGCAGAACTGGGATGACTATCAGTAGGGAATTCTGCAAATTATCGATTTCGGTTCGTGTTACGTTATGGCAAGTGCTTTTTCTGGAGGCTTCAAACTGATGCCACTTAGGGGAAGGATCACTTTGGAGTTTCACGTTGTTTCGCTGGCTATAAACCACGACCTGCCGAACGAGCCATGATCAATAGGACATGTTTTGAAAGACAATAACTGGAAAACAAATGTAGGTACTTATGCTGCTTTCTAATTTAACCCATGAAAAACCAGACGGTAACATGAAATTTTTGTCTTCACGACTTGAATGGTTTTACATCTTTTAAAACGACTGTGTTAGAAAATGAGTGCCAAAAGTTTCTGGAGCGTGCATAAATGATGTCTCAGAAAAAGTATTTTTACTTAATACGGATATATTTGCAAAAAGCCGAATCTTCAATTAGATAATACAGACAGTTTGATAGTTGGGTAATAAAATTGTCCACCATTCACAATACATTGAGCAATAGCCCAAGGACTCAAGAGAGTAAAGAGTCTTAAACAAATTTGTGAACAATTGCCTGATTATGACAAAAAATCGGAACTTTGCATGTTACAAGTACTTGCATTTTGCCAAAAGCCAACATGCAAAAACAATCTACCAAACGCAATTTTGAAAAATTGTCAAAAATGCCCTGACGATGGCAGACAACCGAAATCTAGTTAGCTTATAGGCGGGCTGTTTCGACACAAATAGGTGCTAAAAACAAATCTCTAATTTCACTGGCTTCACGCCAAAAAAATGTCAAACTTCGGCCTGCAAAAAGAACCTCGCAAGCCAAACACAACTTCCAAAAATTGTCAAAACTTGCCTGATGATGACCGATACTCTAAAATAGGTAAACTGTTAAAAGGAACTTTAGTGCACAAATCGCAGTAAAACGTAACGCTGTAGCTCTACTGATTCTTGAACAAATAAGCGCCAAAGTTCGGCTTGCTAAAACAACCCCACGGATGAAACACACTTTTGAAATTTTCTAATTACCATGGAAAACCGAAACCTCGTTCCTGAGAAGAAGCTGCTTTTGCTTATAAACAGCAGCCAAAAGCAACTGCTCAACTGAACCGACTTCTGATAAAATAATTGCCAAACTTTGGCGTGCAAAAAACAACCTCGTAATCCAAACGCAATATTGAAAATTTGACAAAATTGCTTGATGATGACTCGCAGTCGAAACTTTGTTCCCTAATAGAAACTACTTTTTCTGAGAAATACTAGTGAAAAGCAATAGTTGGAAAAAATTAGATTATAGATTATATTATTATAATTAATTAGTGGTAATCAATAGATTATATCATCAACTTTCATATTCATCTGGGGCTTATAATCCCAAAACGAATTACAGGTAACATATGTTATTTATGCATTAGATTCGATGATTGTACTTCAGTTTCACTAACTTTAACTACTTAATTTATAACACTTCATAATATAAATAAAGTCGAATTTTTAATTTTTCCCATAATTCTGAAAATGGTCAGTCAAAATTAAAAATAAATGTGTAACAGTTACTTCACACATTATCATCATTTAGTGTTAATTATGAAAGTGGTTAAGTCAAAAAATTGAAGAAATCATATAAGAAGAAGATTTTCGATAAAATGAATGTCGCAGTCATATTTTATTTCAACGAAATCACTAGAAAAATCAATAACAAGTAGAGTAAAAAATACTGACCGAATCTGTCTTTTGGCTTCAAATACAATGGATCATACTCTTGAAAAATGAATCTTAAATGTTCTATAAAACTTTTTTAGATGATTCTAAATTGCACGTTTTGGACCTTTCGCCTAAAAGAGGAAGACCAAAGATATACCGGAAATGTTAAGCTACTTCCATTATACACAACCACTAGACCATTAACGGAAGAAAACATAAACGCATTATGTTTTACTACCATACATTCCTCCAGTTTTCAGGGACATTTTGAGAATCTTCAAAACTGGAATCGATAAAAATGGACTACTTTTTTAAAATAATTAATAAATGTTCATGAATTATTTTATTAAAGTTATTGCGTCAAATAAAACTCATAGTTCCTTAATAGTTTAAGACATTTATAGGGCATTCAGTTCATTTAAAAAATGGTCTAAGTCAATCCCAACTTTAAAAACAACATTTTCGTATACAATTTACGCAAAATGACATAGAGACAGATAAGAAATTTCGATTAATCAAGACTAATAAAATTCTAAATAAAAAGGTATCAAAATGTAAACATATTTTTTAATTTATTTAAATGCAATTCATTAGATCTCGAAACAAGAAATATATGATTACGACCACTTTCATAATTCTTTCACAAGGAAAATAAAATAATCCTAACTGTTCAAATATTTTTATGCTTCACCTTTGTGGAACAAGTAGGTATTTTTATTGCTCGATTTGATTAAAAAATGGCAATAATGAATCGATTTATTACCCGCAGTCTTTCTCCAATCTTCAATCGGTATGTACGATAGATTATAAGTATGTAAGTTAAATTTATTGTCAAATTGCATTATGAGCTTTTATTGGCGCCCAGTAGAAGTTTATTGGACAAGTGCAGTCAAGCTTTAATGGCCGGTTCCACTCTGGGTTATTGCGGACGAGATAGCACTACAAGATATTTGAACGACAATGTTTCTTTACGACTTTTATCCAAACGTTATTCCTAATCTAAACCACTCTAGTTTAGATATTTTATGCAGATGCGAAACCAGAATAATTATTTAAGACAGCAACTACTAAGGCTTTAAATAATTCAGCACTTTCGAGTGGTCAAAAAGGAGGGTTTCAAATACCTTTCAGTTGTCGAGAAAAAATTCCCAATTACCTTCGATTTTTTTGCACAAACTCCGTTTCGCTAGTAGCGATAGTGTCGAATCATTACACGCTATTTCCCGCATTCCTTTTATGCACGGAACTTTAATG
The DNA here is from genome assembly GCF_020466585.1 of Dendroctonus ponderosae. NCBI lineage: Eukaryota > Metazoa > Arthropoda > Insecta > Coleoptera > Curculionidae > Dendroctonus > Dendroctonus ponderosae. The sequence continues at coordinate 4,504,633 of NW_026018165.1, forward strand.
CAAAGCGGTCAAGAGCTTTCAGCAAAAATTGCATGTAAGGCAATCAAACTAGTCGCAAACCATGGATTTTATCACAGCCGTAGTAAAACGTTTTATAAATCACCATAAAATAGCAGCTGTAAAATATTGCATAAAAACCAAACGATTTAAAGTCGAATATAGTTTTATTATAAATTATTCTCAGATCAACTTCAAATTCAGGTCTTTGGATTATTGTTAAAACATACAGGTTGGTATGTTGATCAAAGCAAAAAGTAGAATTAATAATTGGCCAATTTGAAATATGCGTGTGAAGTGCTTAATAAATATTATATGAAAAGAAAAGCTCGATTTTTTTCCAAATATTTTTAATAATGTGGCCGAAGTAAAGCAAAAAGAGCAGTTAACTAATTTGAATAGAACGCTAGAAGAGCATTATTTTTATTATTAGAGAGGATCCAGGATATCAGGGATTAAGCCAAGAGAGCCACAAAAGTTTTTAAATACTTGCATATTAATACGCATTCAATTTTGAAAGCAAATTTGGAAATTGGGAACTAAATTTTAAACGAAGTCATTAGCAAAACAAAACGAAATTTGGACAGCTTCGATATCACAGCTAAATATAAATTAAAATTTATATTAAATCTGAAACGAAACGAAAATTTTAATTGTTAAGAATATAAAATCGAACTTAAAACAAAATTAGAAACAAGCCACTCGAGAACAAAAGCGTCAAAAACCAAATTGAAATCGAAAATGACAAACAAAAAACAAAACGGAAACCAGACGATATTGTATAGTGAGTGAAGTAGGACGATTAATAGAACTACACGACAGTCAATTGATTCATGAATTGGAAATTCTTGTAAATTAATAAAATTTAAATTCATTCATTTTTTTATATTTCTTTGGGAGCATTTAAGTCCGAACTAAAGCTGAAGGTACCCATGTAATTTAGTTATTGATTATCTATCTGTTATTGTTAAATGTGAATTTTTATTGTAATTTAATATTTTTATACGCATTGTATGCCATGGATTTTTTTTTCGTTTAATAAATTTGAATTTGAATTTGAATTAAATAAAGTATAAAACAGTCGTAAACATAGCATATAACTGGAAATCATTTGAGGGACAATCAAAATTATTATCTAACCCATAAACTTTTAATGACACCAAATTAGAAAAGCGGTATTACTCTAGAAAACGCTTTAATCCATAAAACCAAGATCCTAATTTTAAGTATTAACAGCTGGCGCGTTATATCAAGTGATCGTTTTCAAAGCTTCCCATGCAATAATTTCAATCCAAAACTCAAGGAATTAAATTATAAGTCTGCAAAACAACAATTTTCTTCATGCACATCAATGTGGCCCTGTTATAAACTTTCGGCAGTAATCTGCTCTATTTATACTATAACTTTAGTGAAACTGGGCTACCAAATCCGCAAACGGCAATACAACGAGTTGGAACGAATTCTGAATGTAAAATTGATTACATCGCATTTTAAAGACATACCCAAGTGTATAGAATTGCTTAAAATTGAAGCTTTTGTTGTAACTTTGCGGTATACGACCTTCCAGTCTTTGTACTGATACAGTATATTATGCCCGTAATGGCTATGGCAATTTATTTAATACTCGTTTGCTACATTATAAAATACGCAGCTGAGGTACAAACTTTGGAAAAAATGCTTTACTTTCAGCCCAGTTGCCTACGTGTTGTTTGGATATATTAAACACTGGCGTTACTCCACTGAACTTGTTAGAAAGTAAAATACGTTTTTTCTAATTAACTAGAAACATTTGCACACATGATTTTTAATTGAAGGAACATCAATACTTTTGCACCTACAGGCTGAGTTTCTTCTACTTTTAGATCAGGAACTTTAAGAAACTTTAGAACCGCGTGAAAATTTAAAATGTGATTGAAAATCATGAAGCAAAAAGAAAATTTCAGATTCAGAAGCTGCAATAGAACTTAATTTTGCTCTTAATGAATTATACATGACAAGCGATATTTGGAAAAATTGTCCAATGTAAAGTTTTAAATCAGTTGCAGTTCAGTAATTGTTAATTTTAGACAATAATGTCAACCAGAGAATTTGTAGCGTTTTTTCTCTTCCGCCGTTATTCCCCAGAAAGGACTGAACTTTTTTCTTTAAAGAAAATCTTATTTTCTTATACTGTTGGAAAATAGGATATTTTATTAGCATTCCAGTCATATAATATACAACTACGTTTCGCTTTGAAAAACAAAATTTTCATGCATATACTTTTACACATCGGTTGATAGCAGGTAGATACTAGAGATACGTACCAGATTTATGAATTTTTAAAATATGATACATAGACTATATCAAATTATCTGCTACTGAATATGTGATCATGTTAATTAAAGAAGTCAAATTGCAAAAAAAATACAGTAAATATTTAAAAACAAACAGAAATGTTTGTAGTCGTGTCGCTAGCACAAATCATTAATAATATATGCATCTACATGTACGCAAACAAAATAAATATTATTTCATAAAATATGAACTATCAAATATTGAACTTAATCGATCTTAATTCCTTGTAACAATGAAAACACTTATAAAATTGATGCGCTTGCTAATTAGGTTTTTCGGCAAAAATACAAACTTAATATCACCTCGGGATTAACTTTACATATCGTAACATACGCTCTTTCTGCAGTGTACTTGTTAGATGTCACCAAAAAAAGCATTCAACACATGCGGAACATTGCACATGCAAGTGCAAGGAATACTTAGCAAAAAAATACAATTGTTGGGCAAACGGGACATTTTCCCTAAATTATACTAAAAAGTTTACTTTTCTTCTGCTGTACACCCTTTCTCCAACTTACGCAAAGTCATCTTGCGTAAGTTTAATTTTAATAATTTAATTTAATTTTAATTAAGCCATAAATTATATTTGATTAAGTAATTATATCAAAAAATTGGTCTAGGATTCCATGAGTCCATGACAGTGAAAACATATCGGAAAATAGCCCCACATTACACAAAACGCAAATATGTGCCTTTTCTCATATAAAGGGTTAAAAATATGAAACCTATTAAAAATAATATGCCTGTTATCCAAACCTAGTAGTTACTAGAAAATAATACGAAGCATAAAAATATGATTTGTATGGGAAAAATGATAATAAAGCGGTACCTACATTATGTTTGGCCGTTGACTTTAAAATTGTCGACAAAAACTATACTTCTTTATAATAATTTTGAAAATTGCCGAAATATTATTTCAGCATAAAGCACACTCGCAGCTTTTCCTATTATAGATCTAAAGCTCACCAACCGGCGGCTGATTCAATTTACAGGAGGAATAAAACTTTTCCAAAAATGTCTACTATATAATTTATTACCATACATCTTTTGATGTGTCACTCGATCTTTCATTCCAAATTAAACTTTTAGGAGTATTCAATTAGTTGAAGCATTTAGTGGAAAACTTTCCACATCCACACGAAACTTGACGTGTTCGACTATTTTAGCATATATTTTGTATCAACCGGGAGAACAGCTCTTCATTTTAGTTGAGACCCTGTATATAACTACAAAAATAATCCCTATGCCTCAAAAAACAACTAGTTGACTCGATCGGTCTTCTTTCCGCGGAAAAAGAAAATAAAAATAAAAAGTTTTAGTTATGAGAAACACTGTGCGGAAAACATTTTTAACTTGATACTTAATCAGATAATTATTTTATACATTACTCATGTTTGTGAAAAACTGTGCTTCCGTGGAGGACATAAATTTGTCGATATTTTCTCTTGTGCTCTCTAATTGAGTCCAAATTTCCTTTCAAAATTAATGACGCCAAGCTAGTTATGGTACCTTACATAAGCTACCCACAAATCAAACTACAAGATCAGCATGCAACTATGAACTATAGTATGCGTAGCTTAATTAGTGATAAGAGAATATTATTAATAGTGGTACAGAGTCACAGAAATTGTCTTTAATGAATTAACCGTCGTGTACGAACGTAGTTTTATAACAAAGTTCAAAATCTAAGAAATCAGTTTATTTAAAAAGTTTTTACACTCGGCAAAGCATAAAATTGGCGCAGTCGGTAGAATTTGTCAAAACGACTCAACAAAAATCCATTCCAGAATTCCATGACATATGAAGCAAACAACCCAGGACTTTTACCTCTACAATTGCGAAATGCACAAAATAATGTCTACTCATGGACATTTATCCAAGTCTTCAATACAACATTATAATCAAGGAATTCAATAACCTTCAAATTCAAAATGAAAGAATCAAAAGTAAATTCGAAAATAAAATAGAAATTGGACTTAGCTACAGGAAAGGTTTCCATAACTCGTATAACATAGCTCAATCACTAGAAAATAAAATGATCATACAACTCAATCAAATAAACCCCCTGTACAATACGAGACAAAAACGTGGATTAACCAATGCTCTAGGTTCTATTGTAAAATAATTACATCGAACTTAAGCAAAAAGCAATAAAAATATTATCCAGCAATCAAGTTCAAATTAAAACTCCAGTAAAAGATCAAATGACACTGTTCGAAAAATCAATGGAAATATTTCAGAACAACATTGAACACCTGACAAGAAATCAGTTATTGTTGAAAAAACGGAAAAAACAAATTGAAGGACTTCTCAAAACTATGAAAGCAGAAATTATTGGAATTTACTACTTTTTCTTTATCGAAATGATAATATCCCAATTAGTAAGGATGGTCGGTATTTAACGTAACCGCTAAAATAACAGTGTTCCAAACGTGTAACCTGAACCGTAGTTACAGCTAGCCGATTTAACCCGTTTTTTTTGGAACCGTCTCATAAACCTCAAAAAGTGGTTCGCGTCAGCACAGAACCGATGCGGCATCGTCGAGCGCTCTCGCTCTATCCAGTTGCAGCAGTTTCAGTAACCATTTGTCAACAGAAAATATGTTGTATGTAGTTGCACATTGCCTTGATGATTGTGTATCACTTTTCGCTGATAAGAATTACTGTTCAGTTCTCCAGGAACCAGGGAAAATTTGTTTAGTTGCTGCGAAGATATAATTCAGCATTTTTAGTCTATAAGTATTTAGTCTTCTGAGATTCTGTAATAAATCTTAAAAATGGGATTTCTTTCAAGAAACTTAGCTCGGGAGCTATATGCGCATTACCAGCAAACTAAGCAGAATGTACACTTGCATATGAGCTATGAGCAAGATAAAAGTCTAAGACATAAATTATATCACAGTTGAAATGTAAAATAACCGTTTTTAGAAGAAAGTGCACCTGAATTTAAACAAGCTGGTCATATTTAAATATAGATTCAGTCAGAGATGAAATAAAAGTTTTTTGAATAGTAATAAACGTTGAAGGGTCGACATGTTTTTTTTAATTATTTTTTGGTGCTACCAAAATTAACTCGAGTGATACATTGTCCAGGTTTGCCCAACACGTATTTATGTTTGTTGTTATTGTGGATTATTAAATCTTATTGTGAAACAAAATGCGAGAGACTATTTTCTAAAGCGGGTGTTAACTATCATAAACGCGTGAAGATCTAGAATCAGTAAAAAGCATCTGCAAACAATTTTATTCTTAAATGTTAATTCATTTTTAAACGTTTTCGCATATAAACAACAAAATATATTTTATTTAATCACTTTAGTTTATTATCAGTTTTTTGTTCTTTAAGTAGTTACTTCTAAGGAGTAATTTTAAGTAGTTACTCTAAAATAAATCATTATATATCATCATTTTGCTATTTATACTATCATCATTCTGCATTTCTAATAAAAAATTTAAAAAAGTAACATGTTCCTTTTGGAACCGCATTTTGGAACCTATTACCAAGGTGAAACTGAGACGTTGTAACCAGTTACAGGAAAATAACCGTTTAGCACACCTCTACCAATTAGTAAGAGAATTTCAAATATTTTATAGCATTCCAGAAAAATTAGATACCGCCATAACTTTTGCAACAATTAACACCTTGTACAACCCAAGAATTACTATAAGAATTACAAAACATCTTCAAAAATTTTGCAAATAACAAATTACCATTCGAACCCAAAGAAGAACCCAAGCATTCTTCTCTTCAAAAAATCAGTCAATTAAAGTCCTACAGTAAAGCAAATAAACGCGTGTTTATAATTGAAATACCCATAGTGGAAAAACACAACTATAATTACTTTCACTTGTACCCTTTACCAATTTATTCAAGAAGAACTCTTCTAACTACTAATTTGTTATTCAAAATATTTAATTTTATAATTTTAAATGAGCGGAATCACTTCTTTTCAAACAAAGAATGCAAAGATGTAATTCCTGAAGAGTTAATTTGCCAAGAAGAAAATCTACTACAATCAACAGAAGATTCCATGTGAAATATAACTGAACTACTGAAATTCTGAAGAATGATTCAAGTCATCAGTGATTCCTGTGAACATCAACCACGTAGAAATCCAAAAATAAGAATCTAACAAATAGATCCTAATAGGCCTCGAAACAACAGTTGCAGTTCAAAAGTGTAAAATATTTTACAAAATTGTGCGAAAATATGAAAATATTGCTCTACCAAAAATAGACTTTATTGACTTCACAGAAAAACATCCAGAACAATTCAACGAATAAGTACGAAATGAACGAAATAAGTGCAATTCGAAGTGCTCTAGAATAAAGCAAACAAAAAAAATATTTTGTTTTTCGTTGAAACGTTTTAATATATTGATGGATGGTCAATTTTAATCTATGCTATGCTAATATTAATAATGTTGTTGGTTGCATATAAGTTTAACAGAAAGACGTGCAGCAAGCCAGACGGCCCGAAACCAATCACCAGAGAAAGAACACCAAATTTTGAGGCCCACCTCAGAATTTTGCTTTGAGGGTCAACATCAAAATACAAGATACTAACAAAATACAGCATACAACTATGCTGAGCTTGTCTTAATTAGTGATAATAGAATAATATTAATAGTGGTGCGGAGCCACCAAAATTGTCTTTATTCAAGTACAAAATGTAAGAAATCAGTTTTTTTTAGTCTTCACGCTCGGCAAGGCATGAAATTGGCTAGAGAGTGATGTAATCCAATATTATTATGTAACCTTTCATTGAATTGCATGTTTGCAGAAAGACTGATTCAGTTTTCCGCGTATTTATGGATAAGGTTAGTAGATAGTAATAAAATGAATAATTCATTTAGACCCAAGTATAATAAGTCTCAAATGGATTGAGCAAAACCTTCGTTGTCTAAACATCGTCATTAGTTGTGCTGTATCAGTGTATTAGTTGCTATTAAAATTTCAAATTCCAGGTGCTCACATATTTTTTATTCTTATCAAAATTCTTGACAGAACACGCAATAGAATTTATAGCAGGTGGGTTTTTCACATAAAATTAAAATTTCTTGCGTTATATTCTAATAGAAAATTGTGAACACCGATAATAATTTTCTATACCGGAGTGTTTCATGGTTATGGATGACGTTGTTTTCAACATGGAAAGCGATATCTTGTGGGTTAAAGGTATACATAAATAATTAGGAGTAATTGTTAAATTGCTTATATCAGTAAAAACGCAGTGCACTAAATGTGACTTTTCAAGAGAATATTAGTCCTGCTCAAATTTCGTATCCTATTCCGGCGGCCGCGGCTGGTAGAAACGGACTGTAGTACGCAGTAAAGAAGAATGAAAGACCCACAACTCAGTCCACTACATTCAGGAAAAAAATGCCACTTGGGCAATAAGTAACAAGCAGGAAGCATAAAAATTTGCACACAGCCAGAAGACACTTTTCAACCCAATGCGAGCAGTCTAGAAATCAGCTTTAAAAAAATCCACTCTTGATCAAGAACTAGTTTGACAAGAAAATAGTTTCTTTCTTCTGCAGCGTCGCACGAGGGAAACATTTTCTATTTCTTCTTGAGAGTAAAACAGAAGTAGGAATGTTTTGAAGCAAAATAAGTAAAAGCCGAACACCGCAGCAAAGTGTACTTGAGGCACTTTGAACCCTTTCCATACAAGTGACATCTAATAACTCCGAAACATTTATAATCTGAAATAGCTGCACTTGCGTGAAACCAGGACTTGGAGAGAGTTGTTAGGTTTTACAGGGGGCATATCCTAAACATCAACACAAAAATTACAGTTAAATTTTGCTACTTTGCTCAGAAAAAGTACTCAGTTTTTAAAAATTCCTCCAATGGTAGTTTTTAAAATTTGAGAATTTCAAAGTTCACGTAGTTAGCTACGACTCCACTTGAAAATGATGAAAAAAGAATTACTGAAATCGATTAGAATGTAAGGATTTTATTAGAGTGGAAAGTCTTTAACACGGACAAAGTGTGGATGAATATTCCGTTATTTAATTTTATAGTCATTTGTGTACCTGCCAAGAAATTTTCGTTTGTTATCCGTTATTACCAATATCTGCAAATTCCGTATCGCATGATCCGTTAATTTTACACAAATGTGTATTCACATCGTTGAGGTGCGAGCAATTAAAAGAAAGGATATAAGTGATTAGGGTTTGTACAAAACTCGATATTTTAGAAAACCGGTTTTCGAATTGGAATTTTTCCAGAAAACCGGTTTTAACCGGTTCCGAATTTTTGTAAAAAAGTGTTTACTCGACTACTCTGTAATTTGAACAAAAAATTTTTACAGAAAATTTAGAGTGACATTAAAAGCAGTTTTTGACTGAAATTATTTACTGTTTAATTTTATTGATAGTAAAACTTTTTTATGCAATTTAGTAGAACAAAGAAATAATAGTTTACCAGGATTAAATAACTTTAAAAACAATTATTGGTTGTTTATGCATAATTTTCACATATAAGGATGTAAATATTTTTATAATAGTGAAACGAGTTATTCAGCAAAGCGTTCGAATAAATGAAAACAATATATTTTCATTTTTTTATAATAACCATTCTATGTAAAAAAAAACAATGTTATTAGATACAGATGGATACTTATTAAAAACAATTAGAAAATATATAACTGTGCATTATTCTATATTGTAAATTATAATCAAAGCCGAAAGACAACAGTAAATAAAGTTTCTGCATACATACTTAATAAAATCAATTTTAGTTTTAAAGTCAAATAAGCAATTCAGCAAAGCACCGAGTATTTTCTGTTCCGGGCAATTTTAATACAAATTGAAATATTCTTTAAATTTTTTTCTTTCATGAAATATGATTTCAGAAAACAGACGACGTTTATCGATTTGCTATTTAGCCGTGTCCTTGGTTTATTCACAAACGTCGCCGAAATAGAAAATACCCTCTCACTTGCATCCGATCTAGGCTTAATCGTTTTTAAAGCCTGATATAATAATTCTAATTTTTGTGTCCTTTTATTTGTGGCTTCCAGGGTCAAAAACTCTTCTCTTAGAGTTTGAGTAGAGGTAGTCACTTCTTCCGGTTCCTTTAAATATTTATTACTTGCCACTTCCATAGCATTTTTCAATAAAACATTGTCTGGCTCTTGAATATCGCTTTCATCACGTTCTTGAATATCACATTCTTCCCCTGCACAAACTTCTTCAAATACATCTTGATAATATTTGTACAACTACTGTAAATACAACTTAATAATGTCAATTTTCGTTGCTAATGGAAGGATATTATTAGAAGATTTCGTTAAAAGAGTTTGAGAATTTTGTAAATAAAGGATAAGAGTAACTAATACTGTATCTCTTCTTTATTCAATCCACGCCTATATAGCGTGTAATAATTTCAGACTAATTTCGGATTTCAAATTCTGTCCTTCACCCAGCAAAAATTCAAATGTACCTTCACATGATAATAAATTTGCGTCTTGTCTACCTAAAGCTTCGGCTGCTGATTTTGTCGGTCCTAAAACTTTAAGTTTAAGTTTTCACTTTCTCAGAATCGAATTTTAACATTGTTTTAGCATCGCAAGAACTTGATATCGTAGCTAATCCTAAATTAAAATATTTTTCAAGTTGATGTACGCTAATATTTAAATATCTTCGATTTTCTTTACTAGTCCATTCATCTATAGTTTTAGAAAATGTTTGCCTTTTATTCTTCATACAATTTAACTCATTTATAATTTCATTTTTTATAGTTTTATTAAACTTATAAATAAGATTCATAACTCTAGAATTATAGCAATAATTTCGTTGTTGCAATGGCTCCCGTATGAACGAGCTATTTGTTATGCAATTAATAGATAGTCCATCCAATTCAGCAAGATTTGATATAATTTCTTCTAAACTAGTCCTTTTCACAAAGTTAAGAATACAGAGCTGGGTACTTGTTTGTGACCTCGGGCCGGCATCAGATGATTTTTTCTCGGTTATTTTCTCATGCACTGTTTTCAAATGATTATGTAGACTGCTTGTGCTTGATCCTTTGCGAGTAAGCATTTTATTGCAACAAATACAACGGGCTTTTTCTTTTTCTACTTTTTTGAAATAATTCCACACGTCTGACAGTTAGGACTACAAAGATAGAAAACATATAAATAAAAATTAATATTTTTATAATATTAAAATATGTCACCTACTTACATTTTGTATATCATCTATATCAAATATCGATCAATGGCACTGAACCATGAATTTATGAACGGTACCTAAATAAATCAGAAGACAGAAAACTGATATAAAATCTAAATTAATTAATCCAATAGACAAAACACACCGTTTCTTGAAATCATATCGGACTGATGATTCCAAGAACTAAACCGGTTGCAACAGTGTTTTCATCAATCTGGTACATTTGCACAGAACACCTCTGAATCTGTACATTTGGCTACATTTGTCATTTTCAAATTTTTTGGAGTTCAAGTGTTATTCATGCATTGAAAACCGATATTTTCTACTAAAAAACCAGTTTTCGAATTTCATAATTTTCTCCAAAAACCCGGTTTTCAAAAACCGACAAGTGTGATATTATAAGTGATTTATTGTTCCTCTAGAAACTTTTCAACGCAGTTTCTAATTTACAGCACTTCCACTTGCTTCCTTTGATAACGTGTTTTGCTGTTAACTGCAATGTCTACTTCTGCTACAGCTTGAGCATTCTTGCAAACAAAGTTGAGTCCGCTAAGCTGCAAACAACAATCTCGCTGATTTCTCATTTTGCATGTAAATCATAAACATGATTTTACGTATCTGAACGTTTCTATTTTAGGCAACTTAGCAGGAAAATCCACTGTTTTAATTACAGCAGTCAAAAAGTAGCTGGCTGCTTGAGATAATCACCCTATCAACGTTTGCGCATAAAACAAACCAAGCTTTTGAGCCTTATTCAAACTACAAACGTATCAAACCAGGCAAAATGAATATTTCATTTCGTAACCTTTGAATCGGTCTAAAGCCTAAGGTATAAATAGAAAATAGCCTTCAGCAAGTTTAGGTTTCATGTCAAAAAGTTGGGGAGACTTGCATTTATCGCAGCTTTCTTTGATGAGAGCGAAACAAGTAGCAAAGTGCCTTTTAGTTGGGATAATGTAAAGGCACCCGCTAGCCAATGCAAGAAGCACAGGATCAAAGCGAGTGCTTTCACAAGTCGAAGTCGTATTTATAAAAGAAGATAAAATGGGGATTCAGCTGCTCATACAAGCTGAAAAAATTAAGGTCGAGTGGGAACTTCTAAACCTTATATTATACTCGGATTGAATTATAGCTAGTCATTATTTGACTGAATTCTGCCAGAATTATTAGCTAATTGGATTTGGATGGAGTGAAAATGCCAGTTCAAAGGTAAAGAACGTCTGTAATTTCCGATTTCTCAAAGATCAATGTATAGAAAAGTGGCCTTCGAAAGAAGTAACTGGGATAATGACTATCCAAGTGACACTCTAGCTGTATAATTTAATTTTTTTGTGGGGTGTTCACATTTTTCAATCTCAAAATATTCACAATCAACTTCAGATAGAAGATTAATGTAAAGTTTATAGAGTGGGTACTATAATTCTTCAAGCTCATTAATTTTATTCAGCAAGGGAATCAGTGCCCCTAGTATTTGAGAGCTACTGTGCTTATTGTAATCAGAAGATATCGATTTGCTTACGAATTTAAAATCAAACTCATGGGTTGGCACACCAGTGAAAAAGCCCTAATAAAATTGACAGACTGAAAAACAATATCACTGCAAAGAAAAACGTACAAAGTAGTTTTTTAAATTTGTATCTCACTGATTTGATGTTAACTGACCGGAATTAATTTGTGGTGCGAACTGTTACCATCAATTTACTATTGACAAGCTTTCCATCTTTGACTACGTTCGAATCATTAAATCTGCAGCAAATTTATTGGCTGGTGCATTTCTATTTGATCGTAAGAACTTTTCTTTAGTAGACGGTTTCGTTTTTCGATTTCTTTGGCAGTCGTTTGAAAGAATCGCCAATTCGTTCGCTAAGTTCTTTTGATTGCGGCTGATATATTGCTAAAATACCTTACTTAACTTTATTTTTAGAGGTTTACAGACATGTTTCTATTACTTAAAAAGTGATGTAGCACTAAAAGCTAAGCTGTTGCTAAAATGTGCAATACACTTTCACATATTATACATAATAAGAAAGCGTGGAAAATAATTATTATTTGGCGTAAAACCATATATTTAAAATGAACCAAAAAGTCAATAACGCGAAAAGGGAGCATTTTGTTATTTACACAGGGTGTCCCATAAGCTCCTGATCAAAAAGGTACTAACTAAGGTACCTAACTTTTATTAAGAAAAAATGTCTGGCTCCTCTGCTATTGATGGTCAAAGTTCTTCAAAAAATTTATCTTTTTCGAAATATCGGGAGAATGGTACGGTAAAAAATATGTCTATTTTCCAGTCACTTAGCAATGCTATACATTTACTGCAAACATGCGCGGCGTAAACGCGTTCAGGCAAATTGTCTTCGCAAAACTCTAATACTTTGACCATGTCGGTCACTTCTTCATTAGAAAAGGTCATTCAAAACGAATTTGGGAGACTGATTGACAATTAATTAATGCCTCGTATCATGATATTTGCAGTTAATATCTAACATTGTTAAGTGGCAAGGAAACAGGAATGTTTTTTTTTCGCAGAAACTATGAATGCTACAAGATTTTACGAAGAGCACAAAATTGTCAATAAATGGTTAGTGCATCAACCTAAAAAAAAATAGTTGATGTTATCCACCAAATAGTTCTGGTAGGTTTTGTACCACGACACTCAAGAACTCACCACTTTTCCAAAACGGCTAAACTCGATTGTTTCATCAAAATATGAGTCTTACAGAAGAACAAATTCACAGCAAGTTTCACCAAAATACATTGTACCATTCTCCCGATATTTCAAAAAAGATAATTTTTTTGGAAAACTTTGACCATCAATAGCAGAGTAGCCAGACATTTTTTGTTAATAAAACTTAGGTCAGATCGTCTTCTTTTGGTCCAAAGAATATCGCAGTACCCTTTTGATCATGAGCTTACGGGACACCCTGTATATATTTTTGTCAGTCAAATACATATATATCTTATTAATTAAAAAATATTATTTATCTTTAGTAATGTCTGTTGTTATACATTAAGAAGTTGTGAAACTGATAAAAGCAAGTAATTTTATAAAATACAAATAGTAAGTAATTTTTTCGTTTCCGCAGGTCCGAAATGTATTTTAAAATATGATGTGACTAGTCTTTTTGATCTGTTTGATTCAATTATTTTGTTATTGTCCGCATTTAACGTTTGCCAATAGATTTTTTGACCATACGATAAATCGAACTAAAGTGAACAAATTCCACTGGCACATTTCACAAGAAAATTTCCGATTTATTTATTTTTCGTATATAAATGTATTCTCAGATTAATTAAATGTAAACAAATTTCCAATTTAGCAAAATAGTTTTTCTCACTATTTTAAATACTCTAGTTTTGGTAATACATTTTTGCTATAAATGGCAATGTTTCGAAAAATCGGCTGTTCAAATCAAATTAAATTAGGAAAACATGATTTCCGATATGTTTGCCACTCAGTATAAATAATTATATGGCAACTTTTGCCGACCATTCTTATAAAATAAGACGTAGTATCGTTTCTGCTATGAACAGCATGATTTAACCTCAGATTTGACTATAAAAGAAGCCACAACAGAAACGAGTATTTAGGCGTAAAACGTGGGGTCAGAAGTCTGTCATTAAATGTTTGGTCAAAAGTCAGTCATAAGAATTGAGTGTCCGATAGTGTAGTCAATCTAAGATAATTAATTAATAATAATAATAATTAATAATAAGTCATAAGTCATAGTTAAGGTTCGGTTACAAGTAAAATCTGTATTGTTTGTATTCATTTGGAAAACAAATGTTTTTAAAATCAAAACTTAATTAATAAACTCAAATTAATCAATAAAATTGTATATTAACCATTTTTGAGATATTTGTAAATAGTTAGGTGGCTCAAAGCATTTTTTTCTTTCAAATTAAAATTTAATACCTTCATTAAAGTACCTATTTTCCTGGGTTCATTTTAATATCCAATTATTGGCAGTCAAAACCGAAACTTAAATATCGCATTACCAATTTATTTTTCATGGCACAATAACATTTTTAACCGGTATGCAGTTTGCACTAAAAAAAGAGCCTACATTTCGCAAAGGGCCAATTTTTCTCTCAATCATTTATTTTTCAAACAATCTCAATCTTTCTCAAAAGCAGCTGAATTTTTCTCAAACTTGATTTAGTTTTATAGTAAAAATTTCTTTAAAAATTATTCGTATGTTTACCTGCTGCACAGAAAATTCCCTAAAACAGCTAATTCTCCAAAGTTCGGCAAAACAGCATCCGCCTAATTCTTCTTAAACAAAAGAAAACTAAAAAAAATATTTCATATAGAAATTAGAGAAGTTCAATTAGAGAAGTACCATATATCTTGTAACTCGAAACGGTCATATAGAGAGATCAAGTCTAACAATATAGTGTTAAATTGAACTAAATATTTTATTTCCATTTAAAAAAAAACACTAAATAACAACATTTTTGTATGTAGTAAATTACAATTGGCAGTAAATAATTAAAAATGTCCTTTTAGTGAATTAGCATATAAAAAATGTTGTGACTTTAGTGTTCCAAAGGGTTGTAAACTGTGAAACATTGTTTTTTTTTAATGAAAAAAATAACTATATGTTGTTCGTTAGAAAAGAGCGACGATAATTTTAATCTCCATTAGTTACTTTTGTGCCCAGGGAAAGTGACCACAAATTTATTGAGATTTCAAGGTTGGAAATTTGAAGACTTAAACAACTTAAGTCTTTGTCTTCAAAAAACGCACACATTACAATTTAAAAAATAACAGAACGTATAAATAAAAAATATTCTTATTCTTACAGCAAGAAAAATAACTTCAAAATAATATAATAAAAATGTGCTTGCTCCATTCAAAGATTATTTATTGCGCAGAAAAAATAACTATTATGGATTCATTTCAATCGAATTGTTATATTAACCAATTCAGCTTATATTGTGATACAGATTGGAATGCTTCAATTGTTTAAAATGAATTTAAACCTGAATATTTGAAAATTTCTCGAATGTTGCTTGTGACCTTCATGCATGTTCAAAGATAACTGAAAATAGCTAAAAACGATCTGAACAGTCAAAGTATCTCCATTTGGGATATGGCTAAGATAGGATGGCAATACTGCACTAAAGCAAAGGAATGGCTTTTCGGAATTCAGTTTATAGACCGACTACTGGGGTCAGTTTCTTTAGTCAATGTCCAATAGGACTCGAACGGAAAGCGCCAAATCAGTCCTAGTGTAATTGTGTAATTTCTAAATACTTTGTTTAACAGTACGTTATTAATTTCCTGTTTTACAATAGCTTCTACAATCCCGCAAGTCTTCTAAAATTCATGAAACTTAAAAGCCTTTTGCAACTCTTTTAAATTTTCATTTAAAAACAATTTTTATCTGTTCTTCATAAGTACCACCAAAACGTTTTCAGTAAAAAAATCTATGTTCTATGGATTACTTCACCCTTTAGGTGAGGCCTTTCTGGCAAAGAACCGGCTCTTTTGTTATTAGGCCTTACAACTGTTTCACAAATTGTTATCTAAAAGTGCTGATCCAGCCTAGCATTGTTTGCCACACATGTTTCGGTCCGAAACCGTGAAATAACGTCTCGTTTTGTAAAATTCCTTTCTTTCCTTCTTGTTTGAAAGTAGAAAGAAAAGTGTTGAATAAGTTGGAGTTAATGTTTCACCCGCCTCGCCTCAACAGGAAAGTTCCCCAAAGTACAAGTATTCGCTTTTGTTCACCGGAAATGTTCATTCTATTTTACAAGAACGAGTATATTTTTACCTGATATTCCAACTTCACATTGAACGTTTTACTTCAGATTTGGGCAGTTGATAAATATACATTTCAAGTAAGGTAAACTAATTGTTAGTAATAATGGTTTGGAATTTGCAAACAAATTGCTATAGCTATAACCTACTAATCCTGCATGACAGCAGAGCGTCCTGCTGAAATATACGACCAGCTAGACTGGATGGTTATTTGCAGGAGATGAAGGTGGTTTGGACGTTTGATGAATGCTAGTGGGCAAAGGGCAATCTACATCACACCCTATTGTCTATTATTAACAGGATTCTGAACAGTAAACACGCTAATCCACTAGGGCGCTTATGAGACTATCAGCTAGATTTATTCAATCCGACTGTTTTAGTTTCGTGCGGGAGTTTTGCTAATAATACATTCGCTTTAATTGATTTTCTAATGTCCAAAAACTTTCCAGATAAAAAAATTAACTTTACTTGAAAAATATGCGTTTTAAAACATTCTACAAAAACGAGTAAAGGAGCAATGGAACATCTGAGAATCCAAAAACATTTGGTGTATTCCCATCAATTGAGCATTAGTGTTAATTTTAGTTTAGATGGTTTCTATTACGTTTTAAGTTCTCAATTCATTCTTCTGTACTAGATTATTTCTTATTGCAGATTTTTTATTTTAATTTTGAATCTTCGCCTCGATGTCTCCCGGAATGATCTTTTATACTTATTATACAGCATTAATGGCGGATAATAACTTCCACTATATTCTTGCTTCATTTAATTTAATTAGTTACTTGCAGTTGTGTCTATAAATCAGACCAAAGTGCTTGTTAACAAATTTCAAAATGGTGTTAAAAAAACTGTTGAAACTTATATTCCGTTAAAAATCTCGATTTAGCTATCGAAAAATTTATTCAAATAAACTACTACTCAACGACGTGAACAAATGTCGAAGCGACGCAACAGAGCAATTTAACAAATTATTCTAGTCAAAGACATCTTGAGAAATTTTTGAAAAACTTATATGAGAGAGAAATTTGGCATCATATATCTGCTAAGGCTGCAAAATCTATGCTGTCCGTATATAATACTTTTGTACAAGAAATGAAAGCCGGGAATAGAGAATGATAAATATTGAGTAACAATAATTTGTGATGTATTTTGAAACTTAAAGAGAACTTGGATTAAAGGATTGAACATTTTCTTTGAAATTAAAAAGTTAGTCAAGAATTGAGGCAGAATAAAACCGGAACGTAAAATTTTATGATGGAAAACAGTGTAAGCTTTAAAGCTAATAAACTTGAACTAAGCTTGAAAATAAACTTAAAAATCAAGCGCAATTAGTTAACGGGCAGGCATCAAAGGCGCAGCCAAAGTTTTCAAAACAGAATTATTTCAAAAGCAAATTTATCAAAATCACAAAAAGGATTGATTAATCATAATTTTAACAATTATTATTTTCACCAAAGCACAGAAAGATGTACTAATAAAAGTGAACCTGCACGTGAAGTAGCGTTTTCAATAATCTAACAATTCAGACACGGAAGAAAAATTAACCAAAATATATCTAGAGAGATTGGAAAAGGGTATCCATCAGCCAGTTTAACAAAAGTTTTTCAAAATAGTCTAACAAAAGAAAATTTATCGAAAGGACAGAAGGATTTTATTAATCAGGATTTGAACAATGATTCACTCCTTTTGGCGAAGAAAAAGAAGCGGAAAAAAGCAAAGCACGAAGTTAAAAGCTAGATCAAACGCTGTTTATCCTAATAAACGGTTCCCATAAAAAAACTATTTAAGAGATAAAAAGCAGGATACTTCATTGGTTACCAACGAATGTTAAATACAATTTATTTTTTATCACATCTGGAAATAAAATTATATAAAATCAATTTCAATTTTTAAGAAATTTCTCAAATTTTGTTATTGAGTATTTTAGAGAAAAAGATAACACACTTTTCTTAGCTTTAGACCTTCTATAGTCGGTTGGATTAAGAGCGCAAACTAGAGTTTGTTGGAGAACTATTTTTCGCTAGGAGACTTCGATCAGAAGAGAAAATGTCAATCAAAATATGGAAATCGCTCAAATTCCAAGTGTATGCTAAAGTGTATTCCAAAGTGATTCAAAAAATTCCAAGGGTATTCCAAAGTCAATTAATATAATCCCCAGAAACGATAAGCCAGATATATTTTTTTTATTTTTTAAAATTTTTCCTCAGCAGTGTGCTGAGGGATATGGATAAAACCCATATCCGGAACGTTATCAGAAGTGTACCAAAATCTCCACACTCATCTAAAAAGATGTAATAATTTAAACTTTTATAAATTTTACAAATCTTTTTAGAGGTGTTTCATTTTCACACACTTCACTTTTATGAGCCGATTAACGTATTTAGCGTGAATTGGACACAATTCTGATTTAGCAGAAATGCCATTAGAGGTTTGGTGGGAAATCTCTCGTAGCTCGCATATCAATCTCTTTTTATGGGTTTTTGTCGCCTCTATTCAATAAGAAGAATTTCAGCTTTGAAGATTTTTTATAAACATTGTTTTGTCGCATGTCTTCCTAAACCAAAACAATACATCGGAAGATTTTGGAAAGCGCACTGCCAGATAACTCTGGCCCTCCCTACATTTCAGAAGGAACATTTCTTGCTTGAAAGTTTTGTTTGTCTATTTGATAGTCGCTCGTATTTGAAGACTGTTTCTTTTATACCTACTTCGCAGGTCAGGTAAATGTAAAAATAATTTCAAATTTTCAATTGTATTCATATGTATTTATCAAATTCCTAGCTATTAACTTTCATCTGTGGACATGATTTGAAAGCAAATACAATTTGTACGCAATACTCGATTACTTATTAATTATCACTCAAGACGAAAATATATTTGCAAAAACTGCTTACCATTTTCCGCATCAAAGCAATTCAGTTTTGCATTTTCCTAATTTAAACTGTTAAATAACTGCTTGCACAAATCGAAATACCGATTTCGATGAAAAGGCCTTTTAGAAAAATACTGGCACTATTGTTCTATTGTTTAAAATTCCACAGTCGACATTCATGGAAGGACGGCCGGAAGGTTTAATTTCACAAATAGCGGAACGCTTTCTTGATGCCATAAAATGATGGATAATTTGTAAGGAAATGAATAGCGCCGTTTCCGTAATCGAAAATAATTTGTCAATGACCGGCAAAGAACATTTTCAAAGTAGTTTGCTTGAGGATTTGAAAATTTCAAATCATTTAGCATTCATATTATCAAATGGACTAGTCAACTCAAGTTCTCAGAGAAATATGTTCCTGCATTTTTCAAAATCACCGAAGCTGATAATCAAAGTGAATAATGAACGAAAGTTTCTTCAGATTTTTCAGGCAAAGTGGAGAATTTGCTTAATTTTCTACCCCAATTAGCAATTCTTCCTGGTTTTCATGGACGTTAGCTGGACATGCTTTCATAATACGGGAAGGAAAGACTAGATACAAAACTTTTCCTCAACATATAATAAGAGAAAAATCTGAAGCCAAATGCAGCAAAACAGCTCAAGTGTGGCTCTTTGAAAGCTGCAATAACAAGGTGTTGGAAACTGGAAAACGTTACTTAGTTTCGATTTATCTTAACTTCAATCTTAACTGAAAGCAGTATCGATTTCATAGAAATAGAAGAATTCAAGTTTTAAATACTGTTTATGGAAGCTATAGAGAAACTGAAACAGTTCTTCGGAAATTATTCAGTTCAGTGATGAAGGAAATTATTAAAATCATCAAAGAAAATAAATTTTACCAAAAAACCTGACAGCATTTTTTTAAATTATACAACGCAAAAGCAAAACCAGATATTATTTGTACAGAATGTTGCAAATTGCAAATCTATAGACTGTTAATCATACGCGTAATAGCCTACTTAATCCTAGGTGTAAAAATGGTGTCTCAGTCGAAGGGAATCCAGAGTTTTCAATACAAAAAATATACAGAAAAATAACATTCGGATAAAAGAAGAAAGCAGCTTTATCTTTTCGCGTTTAATGGCAGTAAGACCGATTACTTTTATTTATTTATCTCTTTAAATTACCTAACTAGAAATCTGATCTGACAACAGCAACAATTTCACATCAATCTGAGGTGCATATAATTAAAGATAATGACAATAAATAACCGCCTGATTGAAGCATCGAAACAAAACAAGAATATTTAAACTTTTAGTTGGAAAACAAGGAAAGGTTCGGAAATGAGCAATTGCATGAAAGTATGAAAGAAAAATGTGTAATATAAATCAAAATATAGGAATCTACAATATTTTACCTACGAAAGTCTGGATTGGCGGATTCAAAAGAAATTTGTATAATCTAGTGTTCACTGATCAAGACGCTTTATTTATTTTTACTTTTAAGATTTATCATGTTTGATCGGTATTGCTTTATCAACGCGCTAACTTTACATTATTACACAAATTTACCATTTTAGTATGTTGGGAGCTACATGTTTCAATACTTTTTCAAATTCAATAATAAAAAAGTCAATTTCAATATGTTTTATTGAAAATGTATAGTATTAAATATAATGAACAAAATTATTTTTTTTAACTATATCGCTCTGGATTGTATTATTCACTTAATTTTTTTATATTTTTTGCTACACAATTTTCCATGTTTGACCTAACTTTTGATGAGTTTTTCAAATATACACCTGTTATTTAAATCACGCTGGATCAATGTATCGATATTCGTTAGAAATTCAGTCAGTATATTTTTTTATAAAAGTTATTTTTAAAAACATTTGTTGAGAATTTTGAAAAGTGTAAGTTATCCACTTACCAAACCAGTGCTTATATATTTCAAAAAATATTTATCAAATAAAACGGTTGTTTATAGAAAATGAAAGAAATGTTTGGTAAAAACAGTCAAATATTTTTCGAAGCAAATCGGTCCAAAAAACTTGTTAAACATCTGAAACGATCGCCCATTATTAAACGGGTTCAAGACAGTAATTCGAACCAAGATTCACAACAATTCAAGAAGTAATTTTAACCATGACCAAACCTCACCCATCAATTAAATAAATTTTCAAGTCAAAAAGAAAATTACAAGCCAAATGCTAATAAGTCGATACCAAAGAAAATCTAAAGAAAAACTGATGGGAACAGCTGATAAGACCTTGACAATTTCTGAACATTTCATCAATTAATTTTCACGATTTATTTTCCAAAAATCTGTACTCAAAATTTAATAAAATTAATGAGGATTTGTATTATTATTCTTATTCTACCCGATTGTATTTAAGTTTGTTTGACTTTCGTCACAATTTTCTTTCAAATGAATGTAATGCCGAGTCTTATTTAATTATTATCTAAGCTTGTTCGTTTCAGAGTGAAATATTCTCAGCTAATGCACATATAGAAAATTGAAGAGGTAAATGAGATTGAAGAAACTGTAACAACCAGACTATTTCACTTTAAAATCTCGTTCCATTTTAATTTAATCAATAAATTAATTTAACGAAGGTCTCCAGACATTAAGTCATCAATCTAATTATCTCAGCCTTGTATTGCTTTCGGTAGTTAATCACCTCGACAAACTAAAATCAGCGTGAAATAGCTGAACTAAAGACCAAGTAACAGGTAGAGAATCAACTGATCCTGGCTGAGAACAGCGACGCAAAGCAATTCCTGTAATCGAATTTGACGGAATTCCAGGCCTGGATATATTGAGGTCTCAAATCAAATTGGGAATAGCGGAACTGTCTTGGAGATAAATTTAATGGCAACTAATTTCAGCAGCTGGCGTAGTTTGACTTGACTTTAACAACATCAAGGATGCTGGTTTAATAGGGACGGTCATAAGCAACTTTGCTGAGAAAGCTTTGTGTCTCAGCTATCAAAGGAACGGATATTTGATGATGAAAGCCAATTAACGAAAAACTCAATTGTTCAGCATCTTTAGACCTTAACGATCAAGCAATTAAATGCTTTGTTTTACAAAGGAACATATAAAGTTTTGCTTTAGCAGAAGAAGAAAGAAGAAAGGAAATCACTAATATCTACAAATTTCAATCTACATATATCTATAAATATCTACAGATTAATCGAATATCGAAAGCGCGGCACTTTTACGTTTTTCTCTTGGAGTCTGCCAAACTAGTTTCTAAATAAAACAACAGTGTAACTTTTGATATGGATCGAAAGGACTATTTAACTTTATAGGAATGCTAAGGCTAAATATTTTTTTCTTTAGCGATAGTTGCCTGTTGTAAATAACTGCAGCGTTTTAAGTTTTTATATATATATAATTACTACAAATTTGATCCTGTCACCCTATAAGCATATTAATTAAATCAAAAAGCATTTTAAACCTAAATATGTAATTCTAGTTAAACATTTGTGCAGCCTTAAAACGCTGCTGTTATTTACAACAGGCAACTATCGCTAAAGAAAAAAATATTTAGCCTGAGCATTCCTATAAAGTTAAATAGTCCTTTCTCTATATATACAGGGTTGCTCATTAGTGCGTCAAAGTGCGATATCTCAGTAAATATGAAGTTTACAAGAAAATTCGTCCAACGAAAGTTTTTCAC
>NW_026018165.1:4528280-4532326 GCF_020466585.1 Dendroctonus ponderosae
CATGAAAAACTTTCGTAGGACGTATTTTCTTGTAAAGTTCATATTTACTGAGATATCGCACTTTGACGCACTAATGAGCAACCCTGTATATATCCTACAGAAAAAGGCTTTCGTAATCTAATCTTTATTTCCTACAGAAAAAGGCTATCGACCCAATAGTAATTATATTATAAGTAAATTATGGAAAAGTAATTTTCTCGAAAATATTACCTTTTACAATTGCAATTAAAACTTTGCTATTCAGCAATATTTCAACATAGGAAAATGGTCGCTTGGTCAACAATTAGTATAGATAAAGAATTAAAATAAAACATGCGAACTTACTAAAAATGAGGTAAAATTTATATTTGAAAAAGCCATGATTATTTCAATTTTCTGTGAAAAATCATAAAGCAACCACGCAGCTAGACAGAAATGTAACGAATCTGACAACGTGATAGCAAATTGGCGATTATTTTTTTGTATTGTTTTGACTGAAACCCAGGGAAAAAAATAATAACAATTACACGCAGTCATAAGTGAGCCTTATAATTTCCTCATTAACATATCTTTTAGTCCACCTGTATCGACGTATAGAAAATATGTTCAATTTTTTAAATTTTTGATCTGTAATGCCTACGTTGTAAAACGTTTTAAACTGTTTATACTTGAAAAAACTTTTATTTAAAAAAAAGAAGCATTTATTCTTGCGTTCGGCGTAAAATTTGTCCCTCCGTTTCTGCTGTTGAGAAGGACAGAAGGATTGAGAGCGACGAATTTAATCCATTCAACTTTTAATTTTTCAACTTAGCTCTTCCTCGACGTCACTCAACTTTCAAAAGGTTTGTATAAGCGCTATATTTACTTGAGTCAATATGGTAAACATATTCAACTTCAATTATGAGGCCTGCTTTTAGTCAGTAGCAAATTTCAGTAAAATAGTAATTTTATACATTTTTCTGTGCACTTGATGAAAAACAGGTAATACTGACAATAAGCCGTATATCTTGAATAAGTACTTTGAAATATAATCTCCACATATAAGGAGAAACGTATTAGTTTCAAACAAACCGTTAGTTTAATGCTTCTCAGATTTTTTCAATGAAGCCGTTCTAGTTCAGATTTCAAAAAATTATTAAAACGCTAAATAAGACAAAGGCTCAGCATATGAGGTTGTTTCTAAAAGCCTCACATTCGTATTTGCTATTTTTCCCCAAAATCATTGCGACAAGAACAAGTGAAACGAGAATGAAATGATACAAATACGTTAAACGTATGTATTAAAGGCGATACTCAGTCCTAGTTTGTGTGGTTTAATATAGTATAGTATTGTTGGAAAAGGTGTAAATGGTTGCGAAAGTTGTGTAAAATGTTAAATTGTAGAAGAAAATTATCAATCTTTTGGTTCGTTTCAAGATGCAGTTTCAAAAACTCTAAATGAGTTTAATATATGTAGTCGCCGGACAATTGTATGAAATAATTAATGATAGTTAATATAGACTACGTCAGGGTTTTATATATTTTCTTGGCAGGTAACTTTTGGTTTCCGTACAGTTACATATGGATACATTTAACCAAGCGATCATGATTAAATTCCAAAACAAATATAAACCCCAGTTTTTTTCAGCTTTCTCTCATTTTTATTGTCGAAATACCCGCTTAGATGCCATTTTCTAGTGCATTTAACTTTAATGCTTCTAATGCCATCTTTCGCATATAATCAATTATCTCAAAGCTTCCTTGGCTGTGAAATATGGCCAGACGTTAAGCAAGGTTACCCGAGGCGATTAACCTGGATTGAACATTTTACCAAAGCAAAACTTTTTCCTTTAATATTAGGAAAAGGCGTAGCCCCGATGGGATTAGACTTGTAACTAATATAAATGGAGGTGTTATAATGTGGATGGAATGAGTTGCAAGCCAGGGCACAATTGAACTGTCATGGAATTTATCGAGGAGGGTCTACAAGCAATTTTCGTTTGTATCAGGAAAAAAATAAGAAAACCTCACATGGAAGAATACCCAACGATGATGGAATTTCAACTGCTTTCATCAATATTTTTGCAACCAAGTTGCCACATGTGCTCTCAAATGTTCTACATGTTTGTTTCTAACCGTTTCAAATTAGGAGCTCATGTCAAAATTACAACAATAATTTGCATTTGCATCAACAGCATTTTTTGAATTATTTTTTTTAATCTGTTGGCGAAGAAGTAGAAGCCGAGGTTTTTCGTCAATTTCCAAGCCTAACAATAAACTTTTTACATCCGTAAAATTGAATGTTTGTTCCAAATAGTCCATGTTCAAGTGATCTTGGTTGAGTTTGGTAAGTTGTGAGGAATTCATTTAGGCAAAAACAGACTTTTAGATTGTCGATCAAATGGTCTTGATGTCCATCCAAAATTAGAAAAAACAAGACCAACCTTTCGCTACAAAAAGGAAATTAATCCAGCGGCAACGTGAGCGCCTACGACGAGAGCTCTTAACGCTGCTGAATCTGTTTTTGTAACTTTGCGGTCAAGTTTGAAGAACAGCTATTATTTGTAGTACTTAATTATATTGATTCTCCTATGGTGCAAAAATATCTGATGCTTCACTTGTGCCTGCCTAAACCCTGAAAAACCTTGAAAAATAACGCCATCCTATTCGTATTTATATTACTTTTATGTTCAGAACTAGTTTTGAATATTTTCAAATTGAATATTTGAATATAGTCAAGTTTTGATTTTCAATAATCCTGAATTATCAAGGGCTATGAACACAGCAAAGTTATTACCCTAAATTTAATATTGGAGTTAAATGATGTACTTAAGAATTTGGATTTCCACTTCGACAACACAAACATAAAATTGAAAATCTGAAACTAGTGCTCATATTTTGCTTAGATGTTATACCAGTTTTCTCCTATTTTATTATTTCGCAATCTGGCGCTGGATCCATTTGTCTACCAAGAAAATTTTATATTGCTCAATTGAAGACAAATGCAACAACTAATCTCTTATTACTCTACTACTAAAATATGGTTAAAATATTCTTATATCACTAGTAAAGTTTTTCTGCAATGTTTTATGGGTAACCCAAAAACAACTAGGTAAGTTCTTTCGAATCCAAACGAAAGAGCACAGTAAAAAACTTTTGCTGCATTTAACTAGAAATAATCATGCAGAAGAACTGAAATGGATAGTTTCGTGTTCATGTTTAAAACCTAATATGCTTGTAATAAAATCAATAAACGATATCAAACCAAGACACACATAAAAAATGTTTCGATCGTGTTCCGTGTTTGAATCGTACCATGTTATAGGTGATTTTTTAATGATGCCTAACTTGATTTCGGCAAATATGGATCATCGTGCTAATTCATAATACAAATCTGTTAAAATGACTAACAACTCGCTCGTGTTGAAGTTTTTGATGTAGGAAAATTTTTAGTACTTATTATAATAATCACCGGCTAAAAACCATAGTTGTTTTCCCAAGGAAACATTTTTCGAAACCCGTTTTTGGCAGAACAGTTGTTACACTTGGTACGTTATTTAATTTGCGTTTTCAGGGTACGGAGAAACCGCACCCATGGAGATTTCCCAAGAACCACCTAACTCATAAATATCGTCTAAATTGATCACAAGCCCTAATAAACATGCTATACAGATCTTAATGTTCAGTTCGAAAAACTGCGTCGTTAATTCACGAGACCAGCCTAAAGTTCGAAATTTTGAACAAAATTCAAGATCTTTTAGCCGTCCAGAGTTACTGCAAATAAAGGCTTAAAAGTTTTCGGTTTACCTAACTCCCTTAACCCTAATAATTAAGCATAGCCAAAGGAAAACAGATACGTACATTTATTAATCCAAGAATTTTACCGTAACTACTAATTAAACAAGAGATAATAATAAGAACAATCTTTTTCAAGGGCAATTAAGGCACCATKATTKGCTCCATTTCCAGAAATTGTGTAAGTTTTTCATGATTTTTATTAATCTGTGTAAGTTCATGCAATATTCTTTACATTTCCACTTCTAAATCACAGTCACTCTAATATTCACTTAGTTTAAATTTAAATTAAT
>NW_026018165.1:4532873-4544366 GCF_020466585.1 Dendroctonus ponderosae
AAAAGTCCACCTTTATCATCAGTGCAAACATTGCAGCGCTTTAAAACTGAATAAGTTGCTTTTCCAACTGACCGACCGTCAATATTTTCAAATGTTCTAACAACTGTGTTTCTTACGGCTCCCCACAATAAAAAATCTAAATCTGAATGGTCTAAAATAAGACCGTTTCTTACAATCCAAGCGCCAGAAAATTATTCGTTCCAATGATTCCGCACATGGGCAAAATTATCCGGAGGGGCTTCATTACGTTGAAACCATTGCACATTAAACCGTGTTTCTAAATCTAAGTCGTCAAAGATAATGACCAAATCATTCCGGAATTTAAGATACCGACTTACATTTAATATGGCTTTGCTAATAAATTGGCCAAGAATTTTTGAACCCACCATTCCGCACCAAACGTTAAATCCATATTTAATTTGTAGTTTCCTTTGTTCAAAGTCGTGGGAATTTGCTTGATTCTAAATATGTTCATTGTGTCGATTAAACATACTACAATTTATAAACTGTTAACTCTTATCACCCTGCCATCAAAGTCCCGGATTCCGCTGCAACTTCTCTGGTTGAAATCTGTGGATTCTGGCTCACAATGGCGAAGACATTAACCTCCACGGCTTCATTTGACTGCCTTGTCTTTTGAATTTTTTCAAGAACAAGAAAAATCATTGCTCTCAATGTCATAACAGACTCGTCCAGAATTTATATCACGTGTAATATAGGTTTCAATCATGTCGCCCTTTTCTTCATTGAAATAATCCATTATATTACAATAAAACTAACTTAAGTTTGTAACTGACTTGAATTCAAACTTGAATGTCAAATAATTGAAAGATGTGGTTATTATTTGTTACTATGGAAACACTGCCGTCAGTGTCTGTGTGCATACTCCTTTCCATGACTAACTTCGATCAACTAAATTGAGAAAGTAAAACCCATTGGCACCTTGATTTTCGAAAAAATAAAAAAAAATTATGCCCTATTCAATAAAGGCATAATCAAATATGGTTGCCATTAAAAAATTCAAGTTTGTCTCATATTTCAAAAATGACTGTTAGATTGTAGAAATGTCTCATGTCATTCTATTTGGTATACAATTTTCTACAACTTTTTTTATTTAATATTTCCCTGTCAGATTAATATTGACAGATCTAGGAGTCATTTAAAAATCTGCCTGCCAAACACCAGTTTTTTTTACATTTCTACTGACTGCTGTCAAATTTTAGAAAAATAAAATTTGTTCCGAATGGAGCATTCAAAACTACAATTCTTTGCTTATTTAACCTTCGTTGTATCTGCTGTAGTTTTTCGGTCGAGAAGGCTATTAAATACCTATAATGGCTTTCTTCTCGCACTAGGTATATAATATAATATAATTTCATAATTAATTGTTAAGAAATATATGGACTCTATTTTTATCCATCGCAGTAACTTATTGAGTATATTTTTCCACATATAACCCCTGATTCACATCAGACATCCAGCGGACCGGCAACGACACGACATAATTTTTCTCCCATTCTTGCCAAGAATGTCGGTAAACACTATTATATTTTATTTTGTATTCCGATCTATCTATTCCTACGCTCAAACAATAGATATATTATAGCAAGGCTTGTCGCAACTGCTTCTTAAGTATACATTTTTTAAGTTTTAGACAGTTCCGGAAAGTCCAATTTATCCTTTTGTCAGTTCGCATTGCAATTTGTTTCATGTCGACGGGCCTCATAAGTTCCATTATTTTGAAATATTGAAAACTAACGATCCCTAAAGGGCCTAATTCCTGTTCCGATGTCAACCTGGATCAGTGGGTTTGACGAGAGGTTTTCAACCTATATACGTGCCATGTTTCCACTAAATATCTGCAAAATTACAAAGTTGCGTTGCCTCAAAATTGTCCATTATGTTGGATAGCCAGCATAAAACTGCTGCATTTGACCAGCCAGAAGAGAACTTTAGTATTATCTTTTTTCAACAAAACAGTTGAAAAACTTTCTTCCAGTTTACTTTCCACTACTTTCGCACTAGCGGTACCAAATTAGAAATTTATTTTTAAAAATAAACTGAATCTGTAATAGGAAAGCTTAATTGCAAATATCCAATCCATATTGAAATACTCTAAAGATAAACTATTTTTCCTTAATCAACGCTCTGACTATAGCTTCAAAACTTTTTTAATTAAGAAGTGTCGCATTAAATCTCATTAGACCTTTAGATGGTTGTCAGTGACTTTAAGAGGTATCACCGTTAACTTTTAATTAAATATCCAAGCAATACTTGTCGAGATACATTGATTCCATTGTAAATTGGACACGAAAGCTCAACTGCTAACTGTTTAATTATTTTAAAAAGGCATTTTAATCGCCAGTCACATTTCATTAAATATATTTGTCGTCTGAGTCAAATTGCAAGAAGTTTGCAAAAACTCATTCATTGCAAATTCTTATTATTATAACCAATACTTATTTATTTATTATTTTTGAAAACCTCAGTTCTTTAGAAAAGCTGATAAGGTCCTGCTAATATAAATAAGGTCTGCTTCTTTCTACTCTTTGTGACCTGAACTAACAAGAGACGCTGATTGGATGATGGTGTTTACTGTATTAACATTACAGAAACTGCCTTCTTTAATTTTAACTATAGAGAGCATTTTAAATTTAAATTTTATATTCTTAATTATAATTATATTAAGATTAGATAAACGATTAATAGGATTCATCTCAGTTTGTCTCAAAAACTGTTATCCTATTCTTCAATCAATCAAACCGGTTAAATATTTCAGTAACTTATCATTTCATTTACTTTATTATAAATATAACTATGATTATAATTTTCATTTATTTTGTCTTCAATTAAATTAAACTCTCGCTTTTTAATCAATCTAAACAAATTGTATTTATAATAAACTTGTTATCTTTAAGGCCCTCAATTGTAGAGCTTGAATAATTTGACGAGTTCTAAGGAGAAATCTTAAGGTTCATTTTTTGCTGTCTCTTATCATGCTGCTGAAATCTACATTTGACGATTTGGACAAATTGCATTGCACGTAAATATCGCGATTAAAGAAATTGCACTTTATATAAAAACTTAAGTGTTTCAGGAAAATTGGATATTTTGCCTGCAAAAAGAAATGCGTATTTCCACCTCTAAAAATATTAAAACTATATTCAAAATTAGAAAATAATTATAGTTTAAATCGTTTGAAACGACGTATTTGTTATCTGGAAATACATAACTTGAGAATTACAAACTTTAAATATAAGATTACAATTATTCATAACTTGTAAGTATATGATGGCTATTTCTTTATAAATGAGCACTTAATTAAGAGTTAATGCGCATTTTGTTTGAAATTATACTTCATTAACACGGATATTTGGAATACTTTAAATATTTGTTATTCAGGGTTTTTAAAAGAAGGGTTTTGATTTTGGATTAATTTACCAGAACGGATTTGAAACTAAATATTTAAACTATTAAAAATTATTAAATATTATGGGTTTTTTTCAATCATATTAAGTTTTTGCATACATTTTATAATGACATTAAAAGTTAAGATGAAAATTAAAAACTGGAAGAACGTCCAAGTTTAAACCGTTTATTTCGTCAACAATTAACTTCCATAATTGTAGATTTCACTCATTCGAAAAAAAAGTTAAATCTAGTTTTACATTGTTTTCTCATTAATGTATTTTCATTATGGAAACATATAATTTGCTAACAATTTACCATTATTTCCTTCATTATACTTTTTTCGTTTCCAAACTTTAACGAAATATTTTGAGACTCTGGATAATAAAGTAACATCCAGAATTATCCGAGTCTTCTTTTCACAAATTATATAGCATTAATGCCAATAATAACCAAAGTCCTCACAAATTCCCAAGATTAACTTACCCAAATCTTCACAGATGCGCTAAGTTCAAGCAAAAGGAAAATGTTTCAAACTTCACTTTAGTCACTCTAAAATTTTGCAACTGACTTTAATGATTACTATTCCAGCTGATTACTGCTTTGGAACATACTACAGAAAAATCTTTAATCTAAATATTATTGTTAGGACAGTTTAGAATAAAACTTCGACGTAAGCTACGTACGATAAACAGAGGTAACTTGGAAGCGAAACTGCTCAACAAACGGGCGCGCTTCAACTGAAATACCTGACGATCCGACGGGAGAGGTTTGTGCGTTCGAAGGAAACACGCGCATTTGAGGATATTAAACTCAGGTTTTTTGGAATTGTAACAACTCCCACTTTCTGCACATTTTAGGAACTGGAACAATTTAAAAGAGTGACAAAAATCGGAATATTTTAAAATTAGCAATAACATCATTGCACACCTGTGGAGGTTTTTCAAGGTTTTTTTTAGTAGCAATGGGTTTGAGGTATACCCGGATACTTGAGATAACCTCACAGGTGAGTCCATCAGTGTTAGATTCTAAGAGAATGGAAGCCAATTCTGCTCATCAGACCTAAAAATGGCATGGCCAGGAACCGACTTGCGTGAGAACGTCTATGTTTTATGAGCGGTGAGACCAATAGTAATATCGTCCAATTGAAGCACAAAAAGCTGAATTATCGTAGGTATAAAACGTTAATCAATCGTAGCAACCACACCACCAAACACTGATACCTTTTTTCTGCTTGTACTGCTTTAAACCCATTCTTCTATCTTAAGAAATGGAAATTATAATTTTCCGCTCTTATTAACACTCTTTGCTGCGGAGATGTTTTATATAATTGCTTACTATGGCTTTTCAATTATCTTCTATCTAACGGCTTTTAAATAAATGCTTATTTTGTATGCATGCACTTATTTAATTACTTGTTTAACGTCCACGATTTTTCAGATCTAGAAAATTTTACCGCAAACTGCACCCTGACACCGCATTATCTGCTAATCATAAAGCTTTATCATCACTTCCACGAGCACTTTAATGTATGTTCATTCGTTACTTAGAGTTACAGCTTAAAACTGGTTCAAATTAAACGATAAAGTGGGCACTCATATTTCAATTAGGACGGCCAATTCACTTGGCACTTCTCCAAGTCGATATAATACAGTTTGGAGAGTTTGCGATTAAATGGTCATATTTGCCACTAGCTGCGCTTTTAAAATATTATTTTCGTCTTACGCTTACAGACAGTTTCGGTCCTTCGAACCGAATTGGAAGTGAAGTTGTATAATACTCGTTCAAGTGTCAATAAAATATTTTCAGTCAATAAATTTTCCATCTGATTGATAAGTAAGAATGATAAATAACAGGTTTTATATATTCCAGATTTATTTTGGTATTTATAATCGATAATATTGAAAATAAACCTCTCAAAGTGGTAAATGATAAAAATACGACTTCCTATCTTATACACTGGGAAGGTAAATGCTTATTTTAGCATGTGACCGCACATTAAAATAATGTTTCAATAATATTTTACGAAAGTTGTAAATTTTATTTGAAACATCTAATTATCCTCAAATTGTAAATTTTGATGACAATTGAACAACGGAATTTGATAAATAAAATAACATCGGAATTTATACTTTTTTCTTGAGAATGAGAATAATATTATAAATAAATATAATTTAGCAAGGGTTCTATCCTGCCGATCTCTAGCTTAGTATGGATGCTCTGTTTCAAAATAAATCACATATTGTCTTAATTGGACAAAGGTATAAAAACTCACCTGAAAAATGGACGTAATGAATCACAGCTAAAGCATAAATTCTGACTGTTAATTATAAATCTTTTTTTTCTTTAACCTGTATGTAGATGACGAAAATATTATGAGTGTATTATTTGATCAAATATTTGAAACAATATTACAGTGCCTTTAGCAAATCAATTTATAGGCCAGGAGAATTACGATTTTTTTCAAATATGTCTCTAACGTGACGTAACTTAGATAACTATTGCAATTGCTCGGGGATGGTATACCTAGTCAAATATCGAGGTGCGCCAGCTTGAAAAGGTGTGCTACTTGCATAAAGAACGAAAAAGTGAAAAAAAATGTGAAAAACGCGTTATTCCCTGGAAGCAATCGCATGGAACTCGGTAAGCATACATTTTGGTGAAAAAATGTATACTTATAAATTTTCTATCAGGCAGAGTTGGTCCGATATCCGTAGATTTGAAATGCTCGCAAGTACAAAAAAATGGGTAAAAAACAATGTAATTTAAAATTATTTATTTAACAAAGAAAAAATAACCCAATGATGCCATATATTTAGAGAAAAGTACTTGACTGCAATACAAAACGAAAGCGGCAAAGCCGATTAAGATCGGACGTACAGTTTTTGAACAATGCAATTGTTAAATAACTTACTTAAAAAAAAGTCCCTTTTTTAATTTTGTGCTAGGCTCAAAGTTTAGAATCTCTTTTTACGCCCGCACTTTCACGTCTTTTCGGACCCTTAAACTATCAGATACAGCTGCTGTTTTAACAATTTTTCAATTTTTGCTAACTTTTTGAGTGGTGTTAAAAAGTTTGAAAATTTGGGTTTATTATATTTATTTATATCTGGTCTTTTACTGCACCGATGCTGTCTTTTTTTAATTGGGGCAAATAAAGGCGAGCATTTAAATTTGCATAGTTACATTTATCAATTAAAAAAAACAATGTGTGATCGATTTTCATAATCAAGCGTTTTCAGATGTTGCTAAAAATCAGTGATAATTGTAATATATATTCTTATTGAGCATAGACTGTTCATTTTAAATTAGTATTAAATTGAGGAATTAATGCGTAATAATGCTACAAACTAATTAAATTGTTATTTACTACATAGAGTAGGTACATTGAGTAACAGGAGATAAGGTATAAATGATCGTAAGATATTGGCAATTTAATTAGATTTACATAATTCACAGAATTTATTTAAAATGCATTCATTTATTTCTTTAAAATCAAAATTTTCGACCTTTTTAAAATCGCTCACAAAGTTATTAAAAATTGAAAAATAGTTAATTATTAAATATTCATAATTTTGAACTTGACACAAAATTAAAAGAGTCTTTTTTCTAGGTGGATTATTTATCAATTACAGAATGCAAAAACTGTATGTCCGATCTTAATCGGCTTTGCGACTCTCGTTTTATATTTATTTTTTGATTGTTAAATATTTTAAAATAATCTCGACTTCCACTTACTCTTTTGCACTTTCGAGCATTTTGAAGCGATCATTTCGAATCTACGGATATAGCACCAACTCTATCTTATATAAAATTGCATAACGAACAAATTTATAGGCAAACCTTTTATAATGTATACTTAGCGAGTTATATGAGATTGTTTCCGGGAAAAAACGCGTTTTTCGCAATTTTTTGTCACGTTTGTTCGTTATTTACGGAAATATAACATCTTTCCAAGCTGGCGCCACCTCGATGTCTTCAATAGGTATACCATTCCCGAGCGATTCCAAAAATGTATTTTTATGCAGCACAGATGCATTTTATCAAATTAGATCATTACTGATTACGAAAAAACATGAACTGACATATTACTAAGCAAAACATTTTTTCTGAATCCATTTACACCTTAAAATATCGTAAAATGGCCAGAATTTGTGGCTCTTCAACTTCATCTGTAATCAAACAATTGGTAAGGCAAAGTCGCGTTATCTTAACTACATTACTCCAGTTGCTCTTAACTAAATTACTCCGTTGGTGACTAAGTTTATCATACCTCAATAACGTATTTTGATTTCAAAGTCCTGACATTTTATATTTAAGGGAGATTAACCAAAAACGCTTTTTGCGGAAATAATTAATAAAAGTTTAAACTTTAATTGATGGATTGAATTTTGTTTGTAAATTCATATATATTTAAAAGTAACGACCCCTAAAACGCTCCCATTTTTTGCGCAACACCAGAAATTGTGCCAGTTTGGATAAATTGCAATAAAATTGGAAAATATGTCACTTGCCGTTTTACATCAGTTCAGCCGAGCTATTTTTAATCGAATTTAATTAAATTTGGTGCTCATTCGCTCCGGCTCAATTAACAAATGACGGAAACTGGCGGGAATGACTTCTATGCAAACGAGGCCAATTCGTTTAATTGCTCTTCAACAAATCATCTTATTACATGTCTTCCAGTAAAGTACGAAGAGTTAGATGCAACTAGCAGAAATAACGAAACTGTTTGTTTTGTGACGAAAGTGAAGTTAAAACGCACCGAACAACAACTGTCTCTAAGACGCTAATTAATAGATGTATAGGAAATAAAAGGTGTTTCTCATAAACCAAAATTTGCACGTTTTGCAACAAAACACACATTTTATAGGGAACATTAGCATCACCTTCTATAACTAATATCTTATTATGTATACTTTGAATAAATATTTAACCGTACAAGTGTAGAGCAACTATTTCCAGCGGCTTGAATGCACACAATACCTGTTTCGAATATCTTATTCCAATAACAGAAAACCCAACTAAAGTTTCCGTTTACTTAGCCACATCCGGACCCCACGAAATAGATCTGAATCGACTTGACAGTGTCCATTACCGTGAATTATTATATAAACAGACCCAATTGTTTTGGGATAAATGAAAGCGGTTTAAATGTAATTTGTTTAGTGCCGAATGGTCGAATTGAGGAAAAGGGATAAACAAGTTGCATTGTCGAGAATCGTTATGGATTATGAGGGTGAAATCAGCGTTACCCTTACTCAACCCAATTCGTGATAAGAAGACTGTAACCTTTAAGTGTTAGAGGCAATAAAATTTCATTCGTTTTGGTTCGCGTTTACAAAATAAATTTAGTATAATACATCCACGGACAAAAATAAGCGGGCAGGATAAATTTAATTCAACTCAAATTGCATATAGCGTTTTTCGCTGTAACTCGATTTGGATACTTTTTTCCAGCCATCAATTTAAAACAAAGTTTCGTCAATTATGTTTGTTCAATTCTGTAATTATTGGCCGTAACTGTGAACTTTCAAAGATGTTATTTTCGTGGTAGTAAAAATGTAGTCGAGTTATGAAGAAAGTAGAAGAAAAAATGAAGAACTCATACATGGTCTAAGCGATGGTGGTAGAAATATGAGCAAAATGAAGTATTGTGCGCCGTTACGATATTGCTTAAGCATTTTCGGTACCCGAAAATTAGAAACAGGTAAAAAATTAATCGGTAAATTGAAATGATCACTTGAACGAATTCGCAAAACTGCCACCACTCGCCAAGAAATGGAATCAATTATTTTAAAATTATTCCATACTTCTGAATTGTACCAATTTGCGTCACTACTAAAAAGCTTGCGACATACTATTTATTTATTCAAATACAGATACCTACAAGTGTTGAAATGACTTCAAAACTTACGAATTGAAAATTTTGCTTACTCGGTCAAAGGCGTGGGTAACTCAATAAATTTTCCGGAGTTAGTCTTTTAATTCGCCCCTGCGTTAAATGCTAAGCGTCATTGAAAGACAATTATAACGACAAACTCAGAAACGAAAAATGCTTTACAAGTGCGTAGTTGTGCGCTCAATAAAGAAGAGTGCGCTCTAAATGCCGTCAAAATATCGAACTTCACTCATGGTTAAGAAAAATTTTGCAGGATTTCTAAGAACTATTACGGGACACATTTCGAATTGAGTTTTTCGAAAAAAAATTAAAGTTTAGAGTTGTGTGTTCAGTAAAGAAGAGTGCGCTCTAAAAGTCAAAATTTGTAATTTTACTCATCGTTAAGAAAATGTTGCTTATAATTTCAAAAAGTTGTTGCGGGACACATTTTGCATCCCGTTTTACGAAAATAAAGTTCTCAGAAACGAAAACTACTCTACAAGTTCAGAGCTGTGCGTTCAGTAAAGAATAGTCCGCTCTAAATGTCGTCTAAATTTCTTCAAACTTTCATTCAAATCACGTAAAATCTTGAATTTTGCACGCTTTTTAAATGTTGATTTGAAAGCTTTTCCGCAACTGCAGAATCATCAATAAAAATTACAATTTAAACGAAAAACAGACAAAACTAAAACTCGTGCTTTTTTTGATAAAAACCATAAAACTGGAGCGCATATTTGAATATCTGAAACGGTTCTTTTGAGACAAGTTTCAGGTGACCTTGATGTGTCACCCAATGGGATGCCGCCCAAAATATTAGCAAAGTTTAAAACTTTCTTGTGAAGGCTTATATAGGTTAATCGGAAATCCACAATATCAGTAAGCTGATGCTTCTTGTATTGAATATTGGAACCCAAATTTCCATATCTGAAGCTTTTCTTTAGCGGAAACCTTCAGATGAACTTGATATAAAAATTCAAAGCCGCCCAAAATATTCTCAAAGTTTAAAAGTCAATTATCAAAGAATAGCTCAATGGATATCAACGCTATGAGCCAGTTGATGAGACTAAAAGTTCTACATGTACATGGCAAGCAGGGGCAAAATAATGCTAAGCTTACCGAAAGCTGCATAGTGCCACCTGGAAACAAAGAAGAAAATGTGTTTAGTATAGCAGGAAATCGGTCCAAAGCGCGACTTATTTGAAATCAGTAAAGCAAGGAGAGAAAAATATTAAGAGTCCATCAAACTTCAGTTGCTTGTCTGAAAACTAAACTCCATTCAAACTAAAAGATTTATAGATAAGAGATCATTTTTACCAGGAATCTGCAAGCTGGCGCTCCATCCTCCATTATCTACCCACTAATCTTCAAAAAGTTAGCTACACTTCACAAACTACCGCACTTACCATAAGGTCCACAATGATTCTATATATTCCCCATATAAGAACGCAATTCACTCTATACAAAGGATCACCGACCGACTTCGTCCTCTGTCGGTAGCAAACTGATTAATCAAACACCATTTAGACAAAAAGAGACACCGAACTACAGTATAAATGTGATTATTTACTCATATAATTGTTCGCCCTTTAGATGATTCATGCTGTACTTGGCAGTTCGATTTCAGTTTGTTTACTGCTGACATTTTTGTAGAAAGTGCCTGCTCGCATTGAAATATTTTCGAACGCAAATCTCACGTTCCCACTTAACGAAAGTCAACAACGGCTTAATGAAAAACGCTCCAAACGCTTTCACTAATTTAACTTTAAATTTCATTCATCTGCAGTGATTAATGCACAACGACAAACCTAAATTTAATAACCGAATTAATTTTGTGTTTCTAAAATTATCGACTAAACAAAAAAACCGGGGCGAAATCACTTAAAAATGAAACTATTGCTCAATTGTTTCCTCGCGATGATAGAATGCAACGAAATTTCCACTAAGTAAAAATGTCCTTCTGTTCTGATTTCAAGAATTATTCCGCCTTAAACGCAATTCGAGCTGCGGCGCAGTGAGTCGCGATGAGTTATAATTCACCAACTCACAGAAGCATAAGCTCAAAAGAGCAACTCAACACAGTGTTACACTCCATTTCCATACAATACATAGATTATTAAATTCTAATTTATTTTCCTGACTGCGTGTACTTGTTATGATATTCTTCTCTTTCCTGGGTCTCAGGCAAAGTGTGAAGTAAAAATTTT
>NW_026018165.1:4545365-4582712 GCF_020466585.1 Dendroctonus ponderosae
TGTTTTTTCCAAGCTTTCCATAACAAGGGTTGTAATTGTTGCTGATATGGGGGAACCCATTGCTACACTGTATATTTGTGAATAATATGTTTCTTCAAACTTGAAATATGTAGATTTTACGCATAGTTCTGGCGCTTCAATAAATTATTTTTCTGAAATTGTTGAATGTTGTTCGATTTCCTTCCATTTATTTCTTATACATTCGATTACATATTCAATTGGGATATTGGTATATAATGATGTTACATCAAGCGATATTAAACAGTGATTTTGTGGTACTTTTGATTTTTGATAAATTCACAGAACTTCCAAGAGTCCTTAATATGATATTCTGACTGTTTTAAGACATATCTTAGAATTGTGGAGAGGAATTTTGATAAGTTGGTGTACCTATGTTGTTGACGATTGGTCGTAATCGTATGTTGTTTTTATGAAGTTTAGGTAGTCCGTATGTTACTGGTGCTTGGCCGTTACTGAAGTACAGTGTTCGTTTTGTTTCTTCAGTTATGTAGTTCTGTTTAAACCAAAAATGTATTATTTATTTTATTTAGTTTTGTTTGCATATTATTGGTTAAATCTTTTTTTCCTGTTTATATGTATTGATATAATTTAGTAAAGCTAATATTTTTGTTTGGTAGTCGTTTTTAAGCATAATTACTGTTTTATTACATTTATATGCTGTTAGGACACATATATTTGAATTTGTATTTAGGAATTGCTTTGTTTCACATATCAGTCTGTCTACTCCAGTTTCAATTCTACTTTTTTGTTGTCTTTTCGATTTGTGAATATGTTGCATAATTTATTTCTAACATTAATTGTTAGTTTGTTGTTTAGTGAGAAGATTCCGTTTTCGACGTTTGTTATGATGTTATCAATTGGTTTATATTAAGATTTATTTAGGGAAAACTTTGGTCCAAGTGATAAAATATACGTTATAGGATTTGGTATGATTATTTTTGTCAAATTCTTGATCCAACTCTCGTTCGCTACACATTTACCCATCCTCAAAGATTGCTTTGTTATAAGTCTTTCAATTTTGTTCATTTGTTTTGCATTGATTTTGTTGAAATAACGTTCGTATTGTTGTATTTATAAGATAAGACTTATTAGTTAGAGAAAAAAATTATCATAAAAGAAGAATCCAAGAAATGATACAAATAAAAAACATGCAAAAGCAGTAAATTTCAGATCAGATACCGACAACCTTAGCAACATTTACCAAACCCTAATAAAGCCATAAGTRTGAAACACCCAGTACCCGGAAAAATTAAAACTATTTCTRTTTATATCTATTTTTTAGTTACCTTTCTCGCAAATGTAGAAAATAATTCAGACAAATTTAAGGTTTCAAGAAGGCAAAGACCTAAAAAAACGTTGATTGTTACCAATCATGAGGTAAGTTTTTCCAGTCTTTTGTTCTCCAAAAGGGAAGGATTTTTTCTCTCAAAAACTGATGAATGTTTTAACACTTTATAAATTATAGTTTTTATACAACATGTTTTAATTGTGAATTGGTGCTTGTAGTTTGTGTAAATTTTAAATCTGATAATGGCGCTGTTGTCTCGCCAAAACGTAAAGAAACAAACAATATTGAAAAAATTTTTACTTCACACTTTAACTGAGACCCACGAAAGATAAGAATATCATAACGTAAATTATTAAACTAATATAAGCATATTTCAAAACCAAAATCAGTAACAGTAGCTTTTAATATGACCTTTTCCTTGTGCTAGATGAGCATACATTCTTTTCAACGTAACCGAAGACGAGAATCGTAAAACCAATTTCCGATATTAATAAAAAGAGCAAGTAGTCAACTTTCAAACTTTCAGTGGAAAACTTTAGCGGAAAGAGAGCTAAATTACCATTTGTACCGAGTTTCGGCAAAGCTAAAGCTCGGCTTCAACATTTATGCCCACCTATTATCTTTAGCAGGAAAAGCGACAAAATTCACTTAAAAGTTTGCCGGATCGCTTTGCTATTTGTTCTTATCTTAATGTCAAATCACCTGGAAAAACACGCTGCCACTTTAAGGTGCCACTTAGTTTAATTAGCATTAGCATCAGACACTTAAAAATAATTATTTATCAACAGGTTATTGCTACAAAACTTATCTCATCAAAATCCTAATAATGTCCAGAAGTGTTATTCGTGTCATTCCATATCAGATTTATTGATTTCGTGTCCCCTGATACGTAACGAAGTTAATTTTCTGAGATATGGAATGTCTTGGACGGATCTATTTTACTGCGTGGTAAGACATAAAGTTCCGGTTAAGTGCAATTACGAGACGTAAAGTGAAAATGGATATGATGGGTAGTTTCTGACTTTAATCGGTTTTGATACGCGTACAAATTGAAGCTTTAAAGCCGGAGGGTGCTATAAAACGCGTTCAAGATAGAAAATTAAATTCGTTATGTTCGCATTTAGCAAAGAAGTGGGATGGAAGCGACTACAATTGCGGGGAAACTTATATTGCTTTATTCAACCCTCTCTTATCACACTTATACACTTCGGACACTTATTCAGTTTTTTACGTTTTCCATAACAAATCAAGCAATACATACTATAATAAACATTCATATTGTTCTATTCACCGGTAAATTTACATACATTGATCTTATTTGAATGTATTGGTATTAAAAACGAGATCAAATTAATTGATTGTTCCCTTAAGTTTACTCGAAAGTACTTGCTGTTGTATCACAATTAAATACTGAAAATTGGACGAAAATATTGAAATGAATCGTGAAGAAAACCAACTGAAAAACTAAAAGAGCTTTTTGCTTAAAAGCTATTGCCGTCAAAAAAGCGCATTGGAAGAAATATAACAAGAAATATAAATTATGTACATCATGTTTTCTTGAAGAGTTATAAATT
Source organism: Dendroctonus ponderosae (assembly GCF_020466585.1). NCBI lineage: Eukaryota > Metazoa > Arthropoda > Insecta > Coleoptera > Curculionidae > Dendroctonus > Dendroctonus ponderosae. The sequence continues at coordinate 4,548,249 of NW_026018165.1, forward strand.
TAAGATAGCAACATTGCTTTTTTTAATATCTAAATGGCGATTAACAATAGTATTAACTTATTTTCTTTTGTTTTGCTTTAATATTCTCTATCTTTTGACCATAAATATTTTTACAATCGGTATGCCGATTTGAACAACTTTTCGATTATCTATAGCTATATTCTTGGAAAAAGTGATTAGATAAGCAAAAAATGTTATAAACCTGTTGTACATAATGTAATAATAAACGGTGTCATGTTTTCTTGCTCAAAGTTTAAATCCATATGCGGGCAATATTGAGTAGCTCAGAGTACTCAGACCGAGAAAAGTATGCGATGAACGTCTGTTAATTTTGAAAAGTATAAAACTCCATGAAGAAACAAAGCAAAAACCATATCCTTAGGCGCGAAACAAATAATCATTTATTCTTAGGAAAACAAAAAGTTTAACAACTTAACTTAACGAGCACCGAGAGGGATAAAATAAACACAGTTATCAACTAGTGGTAAAATAATATTTGCACAGCTTTTTGTCAGAAATATTCGCAGCAAATAAAAAACGAGGTTTAACCAAACTTCGGGCGGAAAATGCGACCGCTCACTAAAAAATTTAAAAATCCAATCGCTCAGGGTAAAAAAATCGTTAGGACGTTAAAACTCCAAATTACCCAGAACAGCTAAGATTGTAACAACGTATACTTTTTCACTGGGCTACCCTGGATTGCGCGCAGAAAGCTTTGACCCAGAAAACATACACAGTATTTAAATTCCCTGTATCATTTGTTAATTTTTGTGCATATGTTATCACTTAATTTTTCTCCCAGAATAAAGCTATGATTTGATCAAAAAATATTCAAATCGGGTCACCGACAGAAAACATTTACAGTCAAATGTTGTTACAAACGATTTAAGCTTTGGATTAAATTTACGGTGCAGTTATACATATTGCCTGGTATTATTTTATAGACAAATTTCAATTCGTAGAAAGTACGATTATTTGGATAAAGGCCATGTAAAAAGACGTTTAATTGTATAGAGCTTTTTACAACAGATATTTAATGATGATCGTGATATTTTGGATTTAAGGTTCAGATCGTATTACTTTCTGATCGACATCAATAATTGTTATAGTATTGCACAGTTCGAATTTTACGCTTTTACGAATTTTGCTTTTACTTCGCAACGTTGTAATCCCAGATTTTCATGCTGATGATTTTTGTTGTTCGAATGAACAAAAGCCACATTTTAAAGTGTTTTTTATTAATTTATTACATACTTAGTTCTGAAAGTTTAACTTTACCTCTTTACGAGTTGGTGAGGTTCTGTCAATGTCCACCGATAAGATAATTAAAATTATTAATCACGGTGATGCTATGAACTTAATTTATATATTTTTTTCGTTATTATATTTTTGAATTCCTGAATTTTACTGTAAAATATTAACGTGCTTTCATTAATGCTCAATGGTGTAATAAATGCTCTCAATGCTATCAATAGAAACGCAACAGAAAATAATGTTTAGAAGTCAACTTTTACGAAAATGACGCAAAATAATGAAAACTACTCAAACAGATTAAAGCCAGTAATCGAAGTTAATGTTTCGACTTATAAACGTGCATGCAACGCCCTGTATATGCTATTACACCATTCGCATGCCATTAATGAAATTGTCACACTTTTCGCTAGTTGAGCAGGTTAGTTTACTCCATTTAGATATACTCTTCTGAATAAAATTAGTTATATTTGGGCAGCGACTGAGCGTAAGCTGATTAGCTCAATTTGTAGAAGGGCAGTGATATACGTCCATGGATCTTCTATTATATTAAAAAATATTCTTGCTTTCTGAAGTTCCATTTTGCACCAAATTACTCTACGATTCCAGTTACATTATAAAACTTGCACGTTAGTGTCGTTTTTAAAAGTATGCGTTTTATGGCAGCTGCCGCACCCACATATGCAAGTTCTAGATGCTCAAGCAAGTATTGCCGGGATTAACTATATAACTGAAAATAAATGCGAAACACTGCCTTCAACATTACATTAAGACATAAAGCTTAAAGTGTAGGAGACAAACCAAACGAGAGAAATATTTAAATTACAGTGTGTTCTTCTCATTACGGCTGTCCAACGAAATCTCTAAAATCACTCGAGTGCAATTTAAACCATTTAAACCTGGACGGGAATGACGATTTAACGAGAAATGAGAGAAAACCTGTTGAACAAAAAGGCCCGAAGGAGCTCGTTTACCCTCCCTTTTGGGACAAACCGGAGTTGGTGTTAAGTTTTAGGATATTAGAAAGCATTTGTATGCAACGCGACTAGTCTTCCTTCATTAATTTTTAATCAACCGCCAACAGGGAATGGAAATTGGTAATAACAGTTCTGGTTGGCTTTTAAAACTTTTCCATTTTGAAAACGATCGGTTAGAGTGTCAAAGTGACCGGGCCTGACATGATCAAGCAGTAAGGAAACTAATTGGTGAATTAAATAAGTTTCAAAGCTCATTATTTCTACTTAAAAAGTCAACTTTAAAAATTTTAAATTTTGTATATTGATTAATGGTGACACAATAGTTGAATGATGGATGATTGCTTTTTCAGTCTTTGGAAATAATTGGACAGTGTTGAAGAAATCTACGCCATGCAGTGCACTTATTCGTGGTTCATACAAAAAAAATCTTATTTGACATGGTTTTATTATAATCAAGTATTTTAAAATAACATTAATAACTTAGCTTATAACTTATAAAGACTATAGCGTCTCAAAAATGGAGACTTTTACTGCATTCATTATTGAATAGTATACTGGGGTACAAACTTGACGAGAAATTTTTTCGTTTATTTAATAGACTTGCAGTGTGGCAAAAGCAAATGGACGATAATGGATTGAAAAAAACAGACAAGGGGCTGCTCAAATACTCTTTTAAATACCGTTTTACTTAAATAACATTGAACGTCGTTTCAAAGAAAAATGTTCGGTTTTGATGATACTCGATCTACAGAAACTGCAAAAGTTTAAGAGAAAATCTTTACAAAAATAGCTAGTAACCCGTCTCTAAATTGTGTGCGGATCCAGCAAAACTTATTTTAAATGTTCCGCTCCTGCTAAACTTTATAACAAGCATGTATGGGAGATAAATCTTCACGGCATTAAAACTACTCATTATGAACATGATTTCAGGATTAATGAATGGGTTGCTGTTATCGATGGTCTTCTAATTGGTACTGCGGTAATTTGCGGATTGTTTAAGTTGATGCACAATTATCTATAAATTCTCGCAAATGAACTGCTAGTCTTGTTACAATATTTACCACTGTTAATTATCATATCTGCGACTTGAATGAAGGCACATTATGCTTGCTGAATCAATATTACACAAAATGTGCAAAACCGAAAATAATTCAAAATCACTTTTCAAGCAACAAATACTTACGTCGAAGTAACCGATGCAAGTTTTAACTGTTTAAATATGTATCTAATAATTTTAGTTCGGTTACAAATGCACACATACATTGCAAAATGTTGCTGTTAAACTGTTAATTTCCTTGACTTGTGCGACTCGAAAAGAAATAGACAAATCGACATACATATTACAATATGCCGACGATATTGAACTTATTGCACAAGACAAACACTCAGAGAAAGCAGTAAGGCGGCTTTGGCAATTAACGGACTTAATGAGTGTCTAATCCATAATTGAATATTAACATCAAGTTTAACGAAACACCGACTTCTACTTTCAAACCATCAAATCCTGGCAGATTTTCTAACAATAACAGCTAAACGACGGCCACACAACTAATACCAACTTGCACAAATGAATAATGAAATAATGAATCACTAAAAACAAAGTCCTTTCGATCGCTAACACGACAACAAAATATATCACCTCAAAAACAGTCTCCAAACTATACAAAGTGATATATAAACCTCTTCTAGAGCTAAAGAGCATCTCAAACCGTAGAACCGTCAGAACATTAAAATAAATAACGAAAATAAGGCATGGCAAACCAACATGACACCGATAACCAAAAGATTTATTCAACTCCAAACAAAATAGATTAGGAACTTCCATAACTAGACCATAGTGAACTCCCTTTGCCTTGGCAAACCATGCAATATCGCTAGAAACACATATTATTTATCTATATCTAGTTATGAAAAACTATACGAGAAACAATCAAGCTTCCAATGCAAATGCTCCAAATATTTTTCGGCTCCATAAAATAGTTTCAATGGAAAGTATATCTCAAACGTTTTCCGTCATATAAAAATACCCTAAGGTGTCTATCGGAAGCAAAATCGACTTTCAAAAATAGTCTAAAAATAACAAACACGAACATTGTTGGTCAAGTTAACTTAACTTTATCTATTTCAACCGGAAGCTGAAAACATATGTAAGTTATATATAAATTTTTGACAGACACCATGTATAATTTATAACGGAGTTTGAAGAAATCGAACCAGTTTTCATATTGTTAATATCCAAAGTTCCTATCATGTAATACAAATCATTCATTAAGACTAAGTAATTTCATTTAGAAAGCATATGTTGCGTTCTATTTAAACCACCCAAACAAAACAATTTTTTACGAGACTGTCAATTATGGTGATTAAAACTTTTTAACGAACTCGTTGTACACATTCATCATTCTGAAGTTCTTGTAAATTATTTTCAACCTTCCATAAATGCGTATCTGCCTACCCAGCCAACGACTTGCAGAAGTCTGTTATGACATGATATGTTCAGGGTTTTTATTAATAATATGTAGGGCCTTCTTACAAACCAATTTGTTTCAATTAAACTTTTTTTTATTGCGATATGATAATATCGGGATTTCTGAATTTAATCTTTGGTAATTTTAATTTCAGCTTTACCGATTGCACAAAATATTGGTTTATTAGCTTTAACAACAAAATTAAAAAAAAAAATTTGGCCTTACACAAAAGGGCGCTGGGTGAAAATCAAACGAATGCAGGTAGATAAAAAGTAAAAAACTGAAGAAGCTTTAAATTTAGAGGATTAATTGTAAAAGCCGATATTTGCCATGTTATTGGCGCACAAAATACCGGAAAATCCTTGATTTTAAGAGTTTTTTTGTTCAGGAAAGGAAGGTCACTCTAAAATTAAAATTAAGCAAATCATATCTTGAAAAATTCCTATGGTAAGGAAGAATCACTAGTAAAAGCTATGAAGTAACATGTTACCTACCGATACAATTCCGGAAAACTCCGAAAAGTTCGAAAACCATTTTCCTTAGTTGTGCGTTCAGAACTAACACTATTCTTTGCGTCAGACTAACCGCTCCATCGGTAATTCTCATCGAAAATAAAGAATTATTTAAAAAAGCTTATAAAAACCATGTTATTGAATAACGGAAACTACTGGAAAAGATCTGGTTATCATAGTTTTTTTGTTCAGGAAAATAAAGTCACTTTAGAGTACAACTAGGGAAACCAGGAGTTTTTCGAAGTTTTCCGGCATTGTATCGGTAGATAATATGTTATTTCATTGATCTTACTAGTGATTTCTTACCTACCATACGAATTTCTCAAGATATGATTTGCGTAATTTTAATTTCAGATTGGTAATTTTTTCCTGAACAAAAATTTGCCTAAAAAATTAGGGATTATAATAATATAATAATAAGAAACATATAGTCCGACACAATTTACAGAGTGAACATTAGTTCTGTAGTAAAACTATGTCAGGATTTTCCGTGTTCGACATTTCATCGGAAGGTAACATAATTTAGTAATAATTTTTTTACGAGCAATTGTTTAACTACAATAAGATGTTCTAAAGGCATATTTAGCATAATTCAAATTTCAGAGTGAATTTTCTTTTGAACAGAAAACTGAGAAAATCTTTAATTTTCTGAGGTTTTGCGGATTTATATTGGAAAAAAAATTGCTATTTATTAGTTTTATGTATAAATATTGATTGTGCATAAAAGTTATGTATGAATACTGACGAGTTTAACAACAAAATAAAATAATTGTCATTTTCCCACCAAAAACCACTTTTTTCAGACTTTAATCAATTTTTCCGAAAAAAAACCATAATCCCAACACTCGTTTTTTGCTTAGGTTTGAGTTCAGCAGATTAAAACACATAACCAACATTGTTTGCACAAAAATGTTTTACTTGCTATAAAGCTATGATTGACTGTACAGCAAAAAGTATAAAATATTGTAAAATGCTGCAACAATATTCGCAGCAATGAACTGAACTTTGTTTGATCTTTTGTTACAGTTTGCAAGCTTCGACAAGTAAGCCCATTAAATCAAATCAAAGTATGCTTTACTTCCATAGAGAAATTTAAAAAAATTTCAGTGGCTTTTAAAAGAAAACAGTACAAAACATAGCACGCACAAGGAGAATAGACAGAAATTATAGAGGTAGATATAGTTTTTCTGAACTCTCTACACATACCTATCCTGCATCGAGAAAAATCACTTCGTTTTCTCATGACCTTGACCTACAATCCCAATGTAAAATTTGCTTCTGAAAAAAAAATTTCCTAAATTCACTTAAAAAATAATGAAGTTCAAAACAACCCTCGTGCTGCTCGAAGAGATATTTGAGGATTTATTTTTCTAATTTAGATTCGTTGTGAGTGCAAAATCTCCTTGTAAATTGAAAGCTTTCAGGTTTCGTTGTATTTCAACAGTAATTTACATTTTCTTAAGCTTTATTGCGGCTTTAGCCGATGTCTGGAATAATGCTTTTTTGGCACCTTTAAAGTACGCCCGCACGCACCATGGATGATTTTCAAACCATTGTTATATGTTGACACGGAAAGCAAACACAAATTTCCAAAAGTAGAATCATACTAAAAATTTACTTTTAAGTGATCAAGCATTGACATGATCCAAGTAATGCGACTGTTAAACAATTTAATTTTTTTGGTTTTACAACTATTTATATTTGATGAAACTTCATTGCCGCTTATTATAGCAACGTTTCGCATAATTTTGTAGGGAACGAGTTAACTAATGATAAAAAAATATGTAATTGGCTAAAATCTCTCAGATATACTTACTGGCTTTTTATTCAAATTACACTATTTCAAGAGGTTCTTTTTAGGATAAATTAACAAGACAAATTATCATTATCTGGGCTAAAACAACGATATAATTTGCAACGTTAAGCAAGCAAGAAAATAATTTATACATTTCTATAATACTGCTGTAAAACGGCCATCATATAATAATAGTAAAGCGGGGAAAAATTATACTTTTAACTCCTTGTTTATTAGAGAATCTAAACCCTTTGTTTACACCGTTCTATTTTGGTCTTGCAATATACATTTAAACTGTTGCACATTAATTCTCAGAACCTTGAAAACCTTTCCAACATTGCAAGCACAAAAAAGACGTAAAAATTTCGTCAAGATCGCAAAAGAACAAATGGAGCATGACATAAATATTCGAAAATGTTGTGTGTTATAGTAAAGTTCTGAATTACTATAATTTTAAGAGACTGCAAGACTTAACAGGCTTTTTTGTTATGCTTCAAATTAATGAAACTAAACAGATAACTTAAATAATTGGTTAAGTATCTCACTTTTTTAATATATGTTTTAAAAACACAGTGTTTAATTGCTTTACTTGTTTTGTAACAATGTTTTTGCTAGTTTTTAATTACAACTAATCAATGTATCTCTGAAGCAAATAACAGTCGAACTTTAACCTATGCCCTTATTCTGCTTATTTTGATGTCCTGAATCACTCTGTATACTTAATTGAACTAATTCAATCCCATTTTGAAATTCTTCATTTCGACCCGAAATTACAGAAAACAAAATCAACCGAAAAAAGAAAGGTCTTCTCTGAGTATAAGAAATCATATTTCTAATGGCTTCGGTAGGAGGCGACAAATACATCCATTGTCTCGTTCTACTTGCGTTTGTGTACCAAATAACTAAAGTGTCGTGGTCTGTTTGATTAATGGTCTAAGAGAAATCTTAAAATATAATGCAGCAGAAATGGACTGCGTGATACTTCCAGACCTTATAAGAAATGGCAAAGCGTTTTCGCTCGCTCTTAAGGGAATCAGTTTCTCTTAATAGGGTCTAATACGAAAGAGATTTATCGTGAGAACACCTGAAATAGCATGTTGTTTTCAGCAGTATGCATGACTGGCCCAGCAGGAATTGTTCTTTTAACAGTTCTAACATCGATACCAATTATCACTTAGTACTTAATTGTTTCTAAACTGGATTTAGTTTAGAAACACGAAAATCTCTATCTGGAGAGCTTTATATCGATTTTTAAGAAATTAAGTCTAATCCCCAAGAACATGCGAACAATAGTGTCTTCTATATAATTGGGGAATGAAAATGTTAGCATGTATTACACTGCTCACATGTCTGACACACAAGTTCGATGTTACTGAAAAGGTTTATCATTTCATTTCAAAAATTTTTTATTTTATTCAAATCCTTCTCCCAAAGCATTACAAGGTGTAAATTTAATTTAAATTTCAAAATAGCCTTTTTATCTTTTCATTATCATAACCAGTGTTCCTTAAAAAATATGGAAATCATTTGTAAAGAAGAAAAATCATGAAATATCTGATCATCTTCTCTGCAAATAATACCTCCGTAGTTGTGAGCTACTCCGTACAACAAAAAATAGGTCTGCTTGAGAAGAAAGATACAAAATAATTACATGAAGGTCTACCTTATTTTTTCTATTGCGTATCTTCCTCAATTTTTTTGTCTTGGTCTGAGATTAATGTCTGTTTCTTATGTAATTTCCTTACGTTTTTAGTTTTCTTTATATATAATAACAGCCTCACCCTCAGTGAAAGGAACGCTGCTCATTTGCAATCGTTTTGCAATCCACCCAATCTTCATTTATAATGTATAGGTTTTTTCCCCATTTTAATATGAAACAATTATCCAACGCTCAAACGGCTGCTTCCACTTCTTAAACATTTTATCCGGCTTGGGTTCGCAAGCTGACATTAACGGATATCACCGTTCAAGCCGAAAACTCGTGTATCCTTTAAGAATGATTTACCAAGCCGAGTGCATTAGCTAAACCTTCTGTCGAACTTGATTGATGGATGCTTGGATTGCCAATAGAACCTTCCAGAAAAATGGAAAAATAAGTGTTTATATGTTGGTGTTTTACAATGAATATTCATCATTACTGGACAAAAAATGGGCAAATTTTCATATTTGCACTTGTCGTTAGATTAAATTTCAGAATCAAATTAAAATGTCTATAAAAATTGTTAAATATTTGGTACGATAATTTTTTATGATGCTGAAATTGGATCCAGTTATCCATCATTGCACCATCCAACTCGCAACTAAATTACCTAGGTGCCAAAGTGCAGAAACGTACTTTTATAGTGTATTTGGATTTTGAACTATTCGCCAAAGAGGAAAACTTTGTTTACGTCTTTACATCTAATTTATAAGATGATTAAACTGCAATAAATTAATTTGCCTAACCCAACTGAACAACATAAGGCTCTTGGTCGCCTAGTGTAAAATTCGCATCAGACTTTATTGATTCCGCGTTGAATCTTGTCTTAAAGTAACAAGTTGTTAGTGTTGTTGTAGTTTTATGAGAACGTTTCAAATTAAGCAAATATGGTCGATTCCGATCGACTTTTACAAAAAGTTAATGCTACCGCAATACTAGAGTTTGATGAAAATTAAATATACAACCCTATAAAAACAAAGGACCAGGTGATATAAAAATATAATAAAATTATTAGAGAGGTGGTTTATTTGAAAGTTTTAGTGACCAGAAAAATTAGAGCAATCCGATGGATGGCAATTCACATGATTCTTAGGGAACTCTAATTTACGCAATGGTCAAGATCATTTGGGAAGGAAACGACATTTAAGGAATTCGAATAATCTAATAAACCCGAAAGTCTGAACTATTCAATTGCAAAAATAGACAAAATTTAGGACTGTTTGTGTGTTTTTGAGGAATAGGCGTACAGTAAAATTTAAAATCCCGAGAAAGAAAGATCTTTCCAATAATTAAATTAATTGCTAAATCAATTATTCTTGATCTCATTCTCAGGCCACAGTGTGCTGTGGTGGTGGAGTCTGTGGACGCTACCCAAAGCGCGACTGAGAATGCTGTATTTATAGGTAGATCCACCTATGGATAATCGCGATATAAAAATTTATACATTTTTCTCAAAAGCACAAATTTGGCGCTTACCGGCACACATAACATGTTCCAATTAAGATTCTAAGCTGACCGGCTAAAATATGGGATTTTAATTCACTTACTTAAAATGAGACATATTTAAAAGGAAGAAGCACCCAATTTCAAATTAAATTTAAGATGTAGGTACTCTTTCTGCATATACTCAGATTATCACAAACCGTTGCATTTAACTAATGACCCTGTTGCTTTTAGACATATAAATAAAGCTGTATGAACTGAAGTTTCATAAATTTAATGAGAAGTCTCGAGTCGACTAACATAAGAAAATTAAATTACAATTTTTGTAGTTAGACTCTTTTGCTTCTCCAGTAATAATGGTGACAGTTTAAGCCTGAAATAACCCATGAATGAGTCAATAAATGCTCTATTCATATTTTAGTGTCGGTTTCATAGAATATAACACATAGTTACATGGTCATGCAAATATTTTGATAGAATTCCTCATTACCGAGTAGTTTGTTATTACGCCGTCTCCCTCCGAAGGATGGCGATCCAACTGGTAACAATTACTCATGACCGAGCTGTTCTGAAGATTTAGGATAATGTTTTACTGAGCCATCGGCGTAGGTCTTTGAACTAGAAATTCTGCCTTCTCCCTATTGACCTTTTCCCCTGAATCTGTTCCTCGATGATCAACCGAAGTATTTAAAATCCATCACCTCTCATTATATGTACAATATACCTTAGATTGTTAACATCAGCTCCTTGTTTTTCTGCATTCTATCGATAGTTCGGTGTTTCTTACTCTCTCGATCCAGGCTATGCATAATATTCTCCTATAAAGTTACGTTTCACACAAATTCTGCAAGTCTATGAACATCCTCTAGGCCTGTTCAATTCTTGCTAGTACTTCTTTCGTCAAATTGCAACTATCATACTCCAGTGCCCCTGATATCTGATGGATGATGACTGATCAACGATCTTCTTATGTATACGGAACGCAGCTTGTGTTTGCACCTTCGAGAAAACCATAAGTTTCGTTCTGGGAATGTTTATATGTAGTCCTTAATGCTTCAATAACTCAATACTCACTCAACAATAAGATTTACAAATTGCTGGAGTTCAGGCAGGCTGCTGGCAATAACGTTTGTATCGGCAGCATATCTTATATCAGAAACGTGTTGCTGATAAATGAAATAACGTGGTGATATATGGGACGTTTTCATCTTTCCATCTAACCAGTTGAGCTGCAATCTTTTTCCTCAATTGATCTGCAATCATCTGCAACCAACTCAACAACTGTCTATCAACCACACGTCCACTAACATTTTTTCTACATGGAGTATTAATTTCTTTCTTTGTAAACATTGCCTGTTTCTTAGTGTATCGTTCATTTACTACCTCCTCCAACAATATATTCAAAGCAGAATTTTTTTCATCGCATTTCATCAAATTTTCATTCGGCTATCGGCGATTTCGTTCCTTATTATTATTAGTATCTTTTCATCTTCCTGTACTTTTTATTTACTTAACTCTTATGCTTCTGCTCAACAGCATATGTTTTGATACTCCAATTAAAAGAGTTATTATTGTTACCTCAAAAAAATCTATAGCTAAACATATTTCTGTAGCAATTAATTTTAATTTTCCTACAAGGTTTTATTTCTACATATTATTCCTACTTCCTGCCACTCTGTTCTATTTTATTCTAGTACACTTTTCTATATAAATATTATGAACCCTACTACAGTATTTTCGAAACTGTTTCTGATGATAACTAATAGTAATCTGTAAGTTTTAGTTACACTTTTCGTTTACCTCAAATCTGTTTCGTCCATGTGTCGTCGCTCTTATAAAATCTCCACTTTTTCTATAGCTGGAAAATTATTTTGTGAAGTAGAATTCATGTAGAATTTTTTCAATAAATTTAATAATTTTTTATTACATTGCAGATCTCTGCGTATTTCCGAAAAATTATACTGTTTTGGTTAATCCTTAGATTGTTTTCTGTGTTTCCGACTTGTGGCATGTTCTGTAGAAATAAAAGATTTCCTTTTCCTTCATTATTAGTTGTTTAATTTTTAGATTCTTAGTCTTGATGACTTGTTTTCACGGTTGTGTAGCAAGAATTTCTTTTAAGACATATAGCTTACTTTTATCTGCAACCTCACTTTGCTATTAGACCGACCATTCTCAGGTCAGATCAGGTGATTTTAGTTCATCTGAAAGAATAATCGACTTAATTTAGCTTGTATTGTTTAATAAAAGAGATTCTTATATGTTTTGTTTGTTACTATTTAAAATCCGAATTACAGTATAATCTCACTAATCCGGCACTTCAATAATCCGGCACCCTACAAGTTTCACAAAAGGAGACCTCATTAAGCATTACATATTTTAAAATCGCACAAGAACACAAATATGGACCTACATACATTATATGTATTCTGATTTATTTTCTTGACTGTATATCAGGAAACTGACTTATATGTATTCTCTTTATGAAATGTTTTATTTTATTTATTATAATTGTTTCTCTATAATCCAGTAATCCGAACATTCCAATAATCCGGCACCCTCTGATTTTTAATAGTGCCGGATTAGTGAGATTGTACTGTATTTAGTAATGCTTCCCTGCGTTTCCAAAATTATAATGATAATTTGCATAATCTGCGAACTAAATTTTCGGTAAAACTTCCCTCAAAATTCAACCAGCCAATCTACACAGATCTTCGGATATTAGAAGATATTTATATTCGAAACACAAATCTTGCCGCTTTAACTTCATTTTTAATCAGATTTCCGAAAGGCGTCGAATTAGGAAAGTCATTGTTCGAATCCACCCGGGACTGTTGCGGAGAATTAGCTTTTGATTAATCCATTTTCTCCGGATTCTATTGCTGAGAGCAGAGCTAATTTGAAAAAATCGTTTTCAATATGAATTCCAAATCTTATCAATAATGGCGGTGCGAAAATGACAAACGAAACCGGGCTGTTAATAAAATATAAATAATAGCAAATTAGAAAATTTTATTTTATTGTCGAAGGTTTTAAATACGACTTTGTCCACTGTGGTTGTCCACAAGGAAAAGGGAGTCCGAAATAAAAATTAGTCAAAAACAATAAAATAGTTGCTTAGTTAGATTGAATTCCAACTCATTTAAAACCTAAGCGTCACATAACTTGTAAGTTGTGTAACACAATTTAAAATTATATATTTACCAAAAGCTTTAGCTAAGACGGCACTACAAAAATACCATAATCCATAAATTATTATTTAAATAGAAACGCAATTATTTCATAAAACTTTCGAAAACATCCATTTTAAATAAAAATCGCGCTGTGCGAAATAAGGCATGATTAAAAATTGCATAGCCCATACAAATTAAAAGATAGTTTATAATAGAACATACAACAATTCTGAAGCTATATTTAGTATTTGAGAGATCGATTACAAATTTACGTAAGACATTGTTTTAGAAGAAAACCACACAGTTACCAATTTCCGGTTTCAAAAATTAAAACCGCATGAATATGATAATTAATCGTTGAAACCCTGCTAACAATTATATTTTTATAAAACGTTTCGCAACATGCTTGCAGCGAAACAACTAATTCTGGTTTAAGTGAGCAATTGTGAAAAATAATTTTAATAAACAGATTATGAAAAAATGTAGAAGAGCAATGAGACAAAATTAACTATGTTTCAAAGTTTATAACTAAATCAACATCTACAGCCATTTTCCGGAGATTTGTTAAAACTGTACATACTGGCAATGTTGAGAACTATCACATTTTTTAAATTAAATAAATGAAACCAAATAACAAATATACCATCAGCAATATATAATTAGTAAATTATTGTGTTTACAGTTGTTTAAGAAATTTCGCACTAGTGTTGAAAATTCATTCTATGAATGTTCAGATTTTGAAAATGAACGAATTATTTTCAGATGCTAATTTATAATTTACGAACTAATACTGTAATTTTGAGGAAGTTTCCAACCAAAGAAACTTTGTTAGATACCCGCCACTTGAAGTCGGCAATCAAATAAACATAACTAGGAGAAATCATATTTAGAGCTTTTCTAGAATGTGGAATCTCTCTGTCTGATGTATTAATTTAAACGTAGTGAATGTGGCTGATAAAACTTGAAGGTTTACGAAAAAAATACGTCGGGATCAGACAACTCTTGGAAAGCAAAAAACCATCTTGGAAAAAACAGTCAGACAACTAGAGGCAAATCAAGTAACTCAAAAATTATTAATTTTTTACAAATGTGCGTTTATTAGTTAAAGGAGCTTCCAGATTAATGCAACTAATTAAATAAAATTAACAGCATCTGACTTTTTGTCTTCAAAGCTTGAATTGGGAAGGCATAATAGCAGAAATTCCTACTTTTTACTTTGTTACAAATATAGTATTCAAATTTACTTGCTTAGGGTCAGTAAATTTCAGTTTATAAAGCTATTAAATAACTAAAACAACCATAGTATAAAACGATATGTTTTGATGTAATAAGTTAAATGTTTGTCAGGATTTTAATTTGAAATTGGGTTAAGTTCCTGTTCCACACAATTTTTTTAAATGTGAGCAATTGACTTCCGGAAATAAATGCCTTGGGCTAGGTAACTATTAGTCTGGGTTCAGAACATTTTTATCCAGATTTGATAAAAAAAGACTGATAAATATGTATTAAGACTTTTATACAGTTTTACAAAATTTTTAGTCTTCAATGATAGGACGTGCAAGAAACGACTTGAAAATCCAGCCAGTTAGACTTTGTATAATTTTTCTTGCGATCTGATATTCTGGAATTATGATTCTTCAAAGTGACTAGGTGAAAAATAAAAAAGTTCTTAATTATTGCACCATTTATTTGAACTTTCGGCACTTTTGTAACAATACAACATACCCGTCCTTTCAAATCTGAAATTTATTCGTAATCCTGTTGCTGTACAGAAAGGACCTAAATTGACTTTTAAAATACATACGAATCTAACGGTGCTGAAAAGGTAAAATTAATAATATTGAAAACAATCGAAGCCGAAGCGGCCCACAGTGAAAAAAAATGGTTTTTCTTGTTCGTAAACCTAATATCGCAAAATTGGGCCAACTGATTTGGATGAAATTTGTGCGAGTATATTTGATGTAATGTGAATAAATATTACTACACAAAATCTTATCGAAGTTAAACAATTGCCCGTAAAAGCTATTAAAAACTATTAAACCTAAACATGGCAAATATCAGCTTTAATTTTTAATTTTTTACCCTGCGATAGACAGTACTCAAGAAAGGTATAGTCTGACGCAAATTATAGAAAGTTTAACTATGTAATGGAATGTAAAAAACCATGTAAATCAAGAGATTTCCGTATTTTCCGACATTTATCGGAAGGCCTAATAACATAGTGTTTAATAGTTTTTTACGAGCAATACATTAACTACGATAATATTTTCTAAAGTCATATTTAGTATCATTTGAATTTTAAAGTGATTTTTTTTCTGAATGGGAAACTGAGAAAATTTGAATAATTTTCTGGGGTTTGCGCAATTATGTCGCAAAATAATTTAATGTTTATTCGTTTTTTAGTAAGTATGAATACTGAACAGTTTAACAGCAAAATTAAATATATTTTTGATACCACCAAAAATCACGTTTTCCAGAGTTTCATGAATTATTCTGGCAAAATCATAATCCGATAAAGCTTTTCGTGCTAAAATTTGAGTTTTTAAAATACATAACCACCATTCCTTGCGCAAAAAAACTTTTTACTTGCTATAAAGATATGATTGACTATAGCAAAAAGTGTAAAATAGTGGAAATTATGTTTAGGTCTTATTTATATTTTCTCCTTATTCCACATTACTTCAAGTATTAGACCTTGGGAACTCAATGAATTTTTAGGAATTGGCGCAGTGATACGCAAATAGTTTGGGGCACCAACCCAGCGCACTGGCGCAGTAACTCAGTTTCGTTGCTGAGAAAATGTTGAGTACTTTTTTTACTTGTTCTTAGATTTATTTTGAGGGCCATTTATCAATAATATTTTTGACATTTTTTCAAAATTTCAGAATTCTCCACTTTAACAAAGTTACTCTTTTTTCGAAATGCTAATTTCAAATTGCTCTTCAACTCGAAAAATGAAGATTAATCGATAGCTTGGTAGGAATTTTACAAAACCGTTTTTCAGCGTCGAATTCGGGACAATAACGAAAATACGTTTCTCCCGCTTTTTCCCGAAAATCATTGAGGTGTTCTGAAAAATCTCATCACGAAACTAAAAGTTTTTAATCAAAAACGCAAAAAAAAACACATTATTTTCTAATGATTTTCTTCTTTTCTGACAATAATGGGGTACTTTCCAAAAACGACAAAATTAATTTTGCTAGAAAATTCACCTCATTCAGCGGTTTGCAGGGCACATAAGAAAACCCTTTTCAGCTTCGAATTTGGTACAAAAACCAAATAATGTTATTCAGTTTTTTACAGAAAGTAATTAAGATTGTCTTGGAAAAACGGCCAGAGAGCAAAAGTTTTCAAAAAATTATTGGGAAAATTCGCCACCCTCATCGCTCTGAAGATTTTTCAAGTTTCCTAAAAATTTCAGGTCATTCCAGTTTTAGCAAAGTTTCTATTAAACAATTAACGTATTATTTTAAGTTTTACTTAACATACTGACAATCTTCAGGTATTTTCTGTGAACATTATAAAATAAATTTTATTGGAACACTCAGCTCCTGAACAGCTCGGTAAAATTGTTTCTGGAACATTTTGAAGCTTCGAACTTTGGAAAAAGCTCTCAGACAGATTTTTTTCCCAAAAATACGTACCCGAACAGAACAAGTGAAGGTTTATAAGCAATTATTGGGAAAACTCGCTTTTCACTTTTGTCGCTGTGAATAATTTGGTTGGTTCATTTAAATTCCAGTTTCTGCAATTTTAGGTCAATATTTCTAAACAAAACTCTCTCTAAACAGAATAAAACGTTTTTTGCTAACGTTTTGTTGAAAAATACTGGCAAACAGAGAGTTTTTATGCAAAAATATTGAAAGATGGATTTTACAAGAAAAGTCTTCGTCGTCGTCTTTACAGTTTGGTCTTCTTTATCGTCTTTTTTGAATTTACGCTTTACCTTTGACTTGGGACAAAATCGAAACAAAGTTATGTTGTTTTTTTGTCAATAAAATTCAGGTTTCCTCAAAAAACGACCAGAGAAAGCAAAAGGATATAATCAATTGGAATCAATATTTGATATAACTCCTCATTCCCATCGCTCTGCAATTTTTCAGTCTTCAAAATTTTCGGATTTATCCATTTTAGACCAAATAGTTTCAAGCAATCGTATGCGCAAAAGCAATATGATGATGGCTTTTTTTGCTAGATGTTGAAATTCTGTCATCGGCCATGAGTTAAAACTCATTAATTCAGAGAGCAGCAACAGCTCAACAACTCAAAAGCGCAACTCAACACAGTGTTACTCAGGCCAATCAAGTATACTCGAGCCAAATTTCATTTAAATCTGTTGTTACCAAACAACGTGAAAATAACATTTACAGTAACTGAAACGTAAAATAAGTGAATAATAATCCATGTTTTGTAAGGCCGCAAATAATTTGCATCGGCATTATCAAAAATTAGACATTAAAACTCATTGAAAATTGCGATAAAATTCCATTTAGCTGATTTTAGCTGTGCACAAACTAAAATAACAAATGTGAATAATAATGAACGCATGTCATTGATACCGGCGATAAATTAACCATAATGAATTCATTAGCGCCGCAATTAAAATCACACAATTCAATGAAGTTTGATCGGAAATAGCGTCATTAAAACAGACACCAGTGCAAATTAGTCATCTAGGAGAAATCATGCAATCAATTTAATTGAACGAAGCGACATACTCCATGGGATTGGAAATTTAATTGGTTCCTTTGGCATAAACCACTTAATTCCAAGTGTATATCGAAACCTGCAACGTCCACACTGTGGTTCTAGAGCTGCTAAAGACGTCACCTAATATTGCAGGAAGTGTGACTAAACAACTGGAAGCAAAACAAATTGACTCAGTCCTGTTGGCTCTATTTACCTGAGACCGGTCAAACTTCCAGCTGGCTTGAGGGGAAGTTAGAACTGTACTATTACTATGTATAGTAGCGTATTAATTAAATGTGAAGCTTTCCTAAAGCACACACAACAACATACAAACTTAAGTTAGTTGGGATTGAATCTTTCAAATGTTTAGAACACCTAATGTAAATCTAAAGCTTTGTTCAAAAACAAATATTTAAGGATGAAAATTCGCTGTACACTACTTCAAAATTGGGGTAACAATTTATTTCAGCAAATTGGTTTCCGAAAACTTGTATATTTCCGGCAGTTCTGTTCCATGTTAGCCTGCCGAGAAAATAAATATTTCAAATTGGTAAATAAATCAAGACTAAGCTCTTAAGCAATATCTGGTCGCTAAACAAACATAATTTCATAAGATTACTTCCTACGAAAATCCGCAATCTTAAATGAAATTACTTTTATATTTGCCTTAGCTTATTTGAAAGTCTTAATGGAAAAAATCGTAAAAGAAATATTTAGTAATGAGAAAGTTTTAATTCAGATTGGAAGGAAATGAACGCACGTAGCTCAGCAAATGTTTAGAACAAAAGTTGGAAAACATTACGTGTGTATTTATCTGGAAAGTTGCGGAAGTTTTATAATATATTATTAACATTATTTCATTCATTATTCATTCTATCGAATCTCTATGTCTTTAAACGTTCTGTTGTTGGTATATGGAGTGCCAGAATATATAATGTTTCATATTTTAAAGAAGCACACTTTCATTAACTTTTATATGCGTTTATACATTATCAAAACAACCGACAAAAGACGTGATTTCATGAAATAGAACAGCGAGTTAAAAGTATAATAGTGTAAGAAGTAATTTGGTACAGTAATCTAATAGTTCTGTAAAAGTGTTTGGAAACCGCTTAATTAACATGAAATAATAAAATTGTCATACCTAGATAGCTGAACATTTTTTTTTACATTTGATGCCAAAATATCACTAAAATTAAAATAGTAATAAAAGTGGAAATTGAAACAAACGCAACATGCAGCGATAATTTATAATAGGCAAAATTTTTACATGCAATTTCCTTTCAGGAGTCCATATTATTTTTTATCCTCTCTCCTCAAAGCCTGCCTGCTCAGCCTCAAAGTTCCGGTAGAACTCGTACTTTTGACTACAATTTAATCAAGCACGAAATGGTTTTATATGAATTTGGCTCATATTATAATTCTATACGCCACTTTCTTTTGTAAAAGGAGAACAGTATATATTAATTTTTACTATAATTATGAACTAAAGATTGATATTATTATTATTATTGTTGTTATTATTATTCTAAATCGCAGCATTTTCACAATTTTCTATAACCCGTTCCAATTGAATAAAATGTTGGACGATCTGGTTTTAAAATAAAACACTTTACCCACAAAAAAGGCATTTAGTCTATTAAACGATCACAAATGGGGTTGTAGATGGCAAACTAATAAAAATAGCGGCTCTAAACGTACTGAAACAGAACGGATTTGTTTCCAGAAGCAAAAACAAATTGAATGTCAGTAAAACGCGAAAGCAGTTATATTTATCTAAGCCAAGTTTTAAAATAAATAAACTTTCCAGATCTGCTTTATATGCACGCTTTGGAGTTTATGGGGGCTTTTAGGATTCCACCTTTTTATTAAAACATTACTCAGATGGAAGTGGCTTTGATAATAATTTAGTAGAAAATCTCGTAAATAAAAACTGATTTTTGACCTACAAATGTCCTATAGTAGATAAGAAGAATTTGAATGGTTTTTCAACACTCGCTTTTCTAAACCGATACTAATTGTTGAGTAATATTAATATTTGCATTAGGGCTGTAAAATAGCTTAAATATTTACATAGTATGCCTTAAACCTTTTTGCAAGTCTAGAATTTTTGGGATGATTGTTTTTGCATGTCTAAGGCTCTGTGTAGTTTTTTGGTTTTGCTTTCAGTTAAACGAAATACGAGTTAAGTAAATGTGAATAATGTTTGTATATATTTTACACTGGGAAATTGTTGCAATTGTTTCTACAACTTAAATGAACTTCGAGTCACTGAAGTGTAACCAACTTAATTTAAGGTGTGTTTTAATGCCAAAAACTACACACTGAGTTAGGGTTATCATCAAATCATTTTTTCTCGAAGGAATGCGATTAACATGAGCACAGCTTTTTTCGGAATTAGGATGAAATTGTTATTCTGATTTACTCGTTAATTCCGGGCAATTCTTTATAAGCTAAACAGCGTTATATTTCATTCCACAGCTCGTAAAGTGACTTTATCTTGCTAGCCGAAAAAAGCTCTCAGCAAAATTAACTCTCAGTTGTTATAAAAAGTGTAGGTTGTTGATGCATAGTGGAAAATAAGGCACACCTAAAAATGTGTTAAAAAAAAAATGAATGAAATGTAATTCAAAATGTCATCCCCTAGATTATTTAGACTACAAAAATTAGAATATCTTTTAGCAGTGCTTTGGGAAAAGTCCAAAATTAGTGCATTTGTTGAAAGTTTAAAACTTTAAGCTTATTAAGTTTAAATTAGGGAATTCTACGATCTGGAACTGAGCTGGATGAGCGTCCAGTGGTAAATTTAACAAAACACTTTTTTGGTTTCAAAGTAAAACAAAATTTTCGGGAAAAAATTATATAGATTGCTTAGAAATTGCACGCAAATATCCACTGTCAAGTCTAATTTTATTTTGAAATATTATTATCCGTTACTCGGAACTTCTTAAAAAACTAAAGTCTCTCTGAAGGAAGTCGAGAAATCAAAAGGACATTTTCGTATTTGTCCAGCAATAGAGCAAACATACTTTATGTTACACTGAAATAATCTACGCTGAAAATATAATAGAAGATTTATTCTGTGTTCTGTGTAAAATCACGCCACATTACGACTTATCAACACAAAATACCGCAAAGTCCATACAAAGCTGAATTAAGCTTTAAACTTCAAAGATAAATTGGATTATCTCAAGCTGACGAACAAATCGCGAATTTTGAAACCGACGTACAGCTGGAAAAACATGTTGCTTTGGAAAATATTCCGCAATGCTCATTATATTTCAGAGGAAGAATCAGGAAGCGAAGATAACACATCTTCATCTAGGCCGATTACTGAATAACACAACCTAATTAAGAAAATTTTCTTTTCTTTCTCGTCTCTCGAAGACTCTTGAAAATTTTAATATGGGGAAATTTTAAATATGGGGAAAGAAAGTCAATATTGGCCGCATTTACAAGATATTCAAAAATATATGTGTTGTGTCATACCACTAAACTTAAACTTGAAAAGTTATCGCGCTTATCTACATTAGATAAGTGGTAAATTATTCTGTGTAGGGACAAAACCTTCCAGAACTTGTTCCTTAGAAGCTGGAAATAATTCATTTATTTGCGATTAAACGTTAACCATGACTCCGAAGAATTTACCATTTTTCCAAATCTTATGTAGGCAAAATTTAAATATGAGTCTTACGTAAGAAAAAATCGTTGCAAGTTTTATTAAAATCGATCGTATTTTTTCCGGATATTACAAAAACATACTTTTTAACTACACACTTTTCCTTAGAAGAGTTAAGCCACATCGTTTTCAGTTGAGCCTATGATCGCGGCATAAAAAAGTGCTTAGTTGATGGTTATTTGTTAGGCAAACTTTGGTTTAAGGCAAATTGCCTCTACTGAATAAATGATGTAATGAAAAATAGCTTTGGCTTATTCAAAAATATAAAGTACAAACTATGTCAAGAGGTGTCTTAAGACAATCTGCAGCTGTAAAAATAAGAATATCTTTTGCAATTGTAAATACTTCAGCAGTTTATATGGCTACAAATTTAGTAATTTTTATAAACCTATTGAACACCAGCAAAGTGAAACAAAATTCTATATAGAAAATACAATTTTATCTACATTAAACCTGGATTTCAAATGAGATTCAATAATTCAATTTCATTGTACTTCGACTTTCCGCTAAAGCACACTGTGACATTTTATAAAATCTAATAAACGTCTCATGTAGAGTAGAAACAAATACCTCAAAATAAATTGTAATGTTTCTGCTACTATTGCATTTCACATTCAATGCATACCAAGAAGATTTAGATTTCTCAATGTCCGACACTACAATTCACTATGGTAAATGACGTCCCGTTGCATTTTAGTGGAAATTGCTTGTAACACATTGTTCGGAGTATTTCCCATGTTCTCGTCAATGACTTGCTGCATTTGTGTTAAGTAAAACATGGGTTTAAAAACTCTTTTGCTGAGTATCATTTTTCCTGAATTTGGGGAGCGGAATCTCAAACTCTCCAGAAAAAAATGGAACAAATATTATTTCATAATCAGCTGCTTAATTCAAAAATATGGATAACGTACGGTAAGGAATTTGCCTTTTCAAGTGAAATAACTCAGTTGCATGTATTCTTCGATACATAAAAAAAGAGCCATAACAAGAGATTACATGACCTATTAAACAAATTTCTGGTTTCCCGTGCGTGACAAAAACGACTAAGAAAACAAAAGCCCAAAATGATTAAATAAACCATACAAACCTGATGAGGGGTATCAGTTGCTGAGTAAACTCACCCTCATTTGCACTCCTATAGGGTAAATTTTTACCAAATCGGATTACTGCGATAAACACGCATATGGCGCAGAGTAGACGTGATTTTTAATTTTTTTCCGGGCTTAAGTAAAACTTTCGTAAACATCCAATTTTGAATAAAAATTGAATGTATTTCCCTGACTTAGGCAATCGGGTACGGATCATAATTGAACGAAAATCGAATTCCATCTACAGGGTGGCCTACAGATTTTACAAACTACGTTTGATTATGCCCGACATTTTTTTCTATCTATTTAGTCTTTACTTAATATGCTCCATACCTTAGGTTCACATTGTATTTTTATGTTTAGGTAGCCTAGTTTTACTATAAAAAGTTTCGATTGGATTAAAGTAGCCCGATATTTTTTCTTAAGCCAGATGGCAAATTGCTAATAATTTTACTTGGTCGTAAAGAAGTTCAGGTCTTTGCTCGAAAATTGATAATGCCGTTTTAGCCTCTCCATAACTTCTGATAGAACTTCGAAACTTTAGCAATAAAGATAATTGTGTCGCGTTGAATAGCACAAAAACTAATAAATCAGATTTTGGACCAGAAGCCGAAAAATTAATTAATACGGATTGGGTAATTTGAGGGCGTCGCGTCCCGGATGAAGAGCAATTAAGAATCTTTTAAGACCGACTTAAAGTGAGTAACTATCAGCTGGATTTAAGGCCCTTTCCTGAATCTTAGGACGCTTTACAGCTAGAATAAAATGGCGTATGTGTGCTTAACGAATATTTATGATAGTGTAAATTATGAACCGCATCGCGATGTGCGTGAAGCCCAAATTCTTGTAGTAACTAAGAACTTTTTGGTTGAATGGTAGTTATTTTGATTTTCTATTTGTTTCTTCTAAAAATTAAAACTTGACTATAAATTACCAGACGCTCTTTATATCAATTACACTTTGATTCTACAAAAATATTTAGCAAGTACTGATATTCCATATAAACCAGGGTTTATAGATTTGTTAAAGAGAATGCAATGGACCGGACATTTTCCAACATATTTACATATTTGTTGTTTTGTGGAGGCACACATTTTTGGTTTTATTTTATTTTTCCTTTCAGGCAAGTTTTGAATTTGAAGAATAATGATGGATAAATAATGTGATTGTATAAGGTCCCTCCATTTATGATTGTATTTATTATTTAAATTTATTTAAATGTAAAATGCATTATTATGTGTAAAATACTTGTGTTGTTAAAATACCCAGAAAAAGTTAATGTCGTATTTGTTTCATGATTATTAAAGAACCAATCGTCAAATCTATATAAAAATACTAATTTTCTCAAAACAATGTATAGATAAACAGAAAATTAAAGAACTTAAATTATTACCTATGTAAACGTTCTCCATTTGGCTAGTTGCAGTATTACAACATCGTCCTCCCGCGGTATAACAAACAAAATCAAGGCACATAAAAAAATTTAAGACTAAAATTAAAATTCAACAAAGACAAACGCAAAATTTAATTATAATTTTAAAATAGAATACTTAATATTTGGGGCATAATGCCTTAATAACTAAGAGCGTTTCATAATGGGCATACTCCCACCTTATTGAAATTCTCAACTAATTTAGAAACCTAATTAAAGTGACATCAACCAAAGTTTGACTTGATCATTATTTCTGAACTCAATTAAAGTTTCAATACCCCGTGATGATTAATTTCCAAGATATCGCCGTATAATCAAAATTCAACCTGAAAGTTAAGAATGTAATTCAGTAATAATTTTCCACTTAAGATGTATGATATGGACTTTGCTTTTAGTTGCAAGTGAGAAACATACAGAGCGACAATTTAAAAAGTTGCAATGGTTCGATCTGACTTATACAAAAGGTCGAAAAAATCCTTGATACCTTTAGCTTAATAAGTAGAAGACCAAATGTATGCACCAGCTAAACTGGTCGCACCAACCGCAACTTGAACAATTCATTAATTAAAATTTTCAAATAGTTTTTATTTAATTAGGTGGTAAGTAGTGCTTCAAATGTACCGTTATGTTGGCAATCGAAACGCATATTTTAAGAAATGTATCACAAGTAGTGGGATCCGATTTAAAGTTTTTGAGTTGGGATTAATGTTGGTTAGAGGGTTATTGTGAATTGGTTCGCTGATGCATTAATTTGATTCCCCTATTTTTTTATAACAGCAATAAAATATTTTTTTGTTTGTCAAATATAGCAAGTTCTCAAATAATAATTTTTTAAACGTTTTGTAATTAATGTTTGGTAGTGCGCGTAATACGGCTTCGCTATCGAATTAGCTTCCATCTGTATTGAAATCGAGACTGCATAAATTAAAATGTTCTAAAATTTCAATTGGTGGGGTCGATACCTGAACGAAAGGCTTTGATTTTTAAAAATGTCTAAGAATTCTATTGTATTTCCTCATACGTTTTTTCAGGGCTTACTTCAACTGTATATAATATTCAAACTACGGCAACATGAAATGAACTACAGGGTTTTTTGTAATACAGTTTTAAAAAATTGAATTGCATAAAATTTAATAATAGCTGCAATTAACAATAATTTTCTAAATTTCTAATTTTAAAGTTGTGCACAATAATAAAGTAAAAATTAAAAAAATCTTGAATTCCGATAGAAAAATCTATTTTATGAATGTTTGCTTTGCGGAAATTGTGAAATAGCAAATTTGAAAATATTTTAGTAAATTTCTAATACCATACATTCAGTTTTTATAAAAAAAATGTGATCATTTAGTTTCGTTCTTCTTTACTTAAGCTTTCGTAACCCTCCGGTGAGCAAACTGGACTTAAATAAGCCATTTAGTTGCTAATATAGATTGAACCGAATAACAGCAATTAAAACATGAAACAATACGTTACTAACTCTTTATTCACAATGTGAACTGTTTACTCTTTTGCTTAAGGTAGCGCGTACAAAAAATCAAACCAATATATATATTCTTTAAATCATTGGGACAGCGCTTTAGAAGCCCCCAGAGTAGTGTTTTTCCATGGCATATAGATTTTATATAAATAACGTCCGCTCTTTATCATGTATTATTCATAACCCGAAAAAGCGGGAATGTTCCAAAGGCAGAAGGTCAAGACATGGCCTGGCATCGTTTACTTTTGCTTTTCCAAGTCAAATTGAGGATAAGGGCTCGACCAACAGGTAGTATATTTTGATAGAGAGTTTTTCACTGTGTTCATATTGCTAAGGTGGTCACTATTTCAATTGAGTAACTATTAATTACATAAGAAAACGTTGGAATTATGAAGCAAGAAATGATCAAAATTCAATTTGTAAAGTTTAAAAAATATATATCGTTATTGATTTTCACTTCATCTGTAGAGTACATTTCCAACGCACCTTTGGGAAGAAAATTACAGTACCATACTTATATATGCAGATCATACAATCATTCTTGCAAACGTGGATGCGCAACTACTCAGTCTATCCATAGATTTATGTAAAATGCGTCTTATCACACAGCACCAGAAATGGGAATAAATTATAAATAGTAATGCTAATGAATAAAATCTATCTAAATGTGATTGTGAAGGAAGCGGTATCAATGAATATAGTTAACTTTTTGTGAATTTCATCCTATTCACGCATGTGCAATATTTAGCAGCTGTACTCAATGAAGAGACTGACTCCATAATTGAAATTAAGTGTGGATTAGCTTGGTAACATAAATAAGGCAAGTTTTTACTGTGCTACTTTGTAGAGCTTACGCGTCAACATTAACTGACGCCTTACTGAGACTAATAGAAACGTTTAAAATATGGGCGTATAAGAGAATAGTATGTAGCTGATAGTAGCTGAATATATAAAACAACTAATGAATGTACTGCGCAATATGAAACTTGTTTTTAAAGCTTGTTTTTAAATTCGAAAGAATAAAAAGTGAGAAAAGCACTAATCTGCACTTGAGATATTTGTATTCGTATACATTGACATAATGTGAAGTCCCCAGAAAGGTGCGTTAAAATATTCCAAAAATAGTAAAATGTGAAAGTTATCCTTATTTTTACTTTAGTGACAAAAGACGAACAAATAATTTTCGTTTGGGGTGCCTCCCTTGTTTGCACGCACTACATCTCTATCTAATGGACAGGCTGCACTTACCTGAGATAATGCAGTAAATTAAAAAAAAAATTCTCTCTCATTTTGTATACTAATTATTAACTTTTCTTTGAATTTCGAAGTTTCCATTCAAAATTATTCTGAAAAATCGACTTGTTAGTGATCTCGAACACGAGTTGTTTTGTTAATACGTGTTCCGGTTTTTAAGTCATAATTAGCTGAAAATTATCTGTCTAGATTTGGTAAATAGGTGTTTGCTACTGGTGGATACAGAACTAATCCGATTCCGGACTTCTTTCACTTGGAAGTCAGAAATTTGAAGCAAAACTAGCCCTCATTCTGTAGGAGAATCACTATTCCTCATTCCCATTTCCTAATAACAGTAAACGATTCCTCAATTAATACATTTATCTGCAATTTTCTAAAATACCGGTAAAACGCAGAAACACGGACACAACAGTAAGCAAAAAAGACATCTGTAAATTCACCGTTCCCATTTCAGAAAGGCAAAAGATAAACACACCTATTAAACTCAGACACAAAATTAGACTAAAAATATATCCTTAAGACTTTTGTAATGTTTCAGGTTCTAGAGAAACTTATATTTGTCAACTACATTAGGAAGAGACGCAAAGCGCGGATTCTCAACAGATTTCTAGATCTGAGTACTCTCCTTTTTTCCTGATTAGAGTAGCAACTAAGACCAAAACCCCTTTCCAAATGTCAAAGTGTCTCCTCAGGTTCACTAGGGTCACAAATTCTTCTTGTTCTCTCAGTCAAAGCTTGAATACTGCTTCGTTCCCGCTGTGGATAATAATTAAAACCACAAAACCAATCAGCAAAACGATGATTTCAATTAATATTATCGAACGAATCCAAATAAATCACGTTCTGCTCACAAGAACAGAAGCATAGTTTCACCTCTTCGCTGGCATGTTGAGGACATTGGAAATTTTGTTAATTATATTGGTTTGTATTGTATTGGTCAGTTGCATTGTTTCTGTTATCTGTTGTATTGTTGTTTTTCCTTTTTATGTCTGTTTCTGTGTGTCATTCCCTTTGTTCATAAAACACATCTTAAATTGGCACAGACAGTAAAATGTATTTTTATTTTTTATTTTAAAAGCCTTAAGAATAAATCGTTGATACTCTTGTCTTAAAATAGAGGATGGAGAAATAGCTAATAAAATCAAACTAAAACAATTTAACCAACAACGGAGAATTTATACGGGCTATAAAAAATTTAAAAATAAAACTATAGAATAGAATAAAGAATATGATGACTAACAAAAGTGCTTCTTAGTACAAAGATATTAATTTACTTAATAATTAATTTGCTAATTTGTTATTGCTGCAGCAAAAATACCTAGTTCTAATTCCGATACTACACCGTATTTTTAATTCCACAAGACCTCTAAATTAAATTATAGACTATCCATCAAAATAATTTTTATTGAGTCCACTTTATTCTCAAATGTTAACGTTAAAAGCCAAAACGGCAATTAGTCCTGCAAACCATCGAAAAATTGACTATTTACGGTAAATGGCTTCGTGTCAAAAGTAATTAATTTTCGCTTGCTTGTTCGGATAGAAAAGCTGTTATAGAATTTTGTCCATTTTATGCATCATTTTCATTTAAATTGTTTTGTAATTGCCATTGTCACTTAGCGACTTTATCACTTACGTTGGCTAAACCGTTTAGCATCACATTTAAACCCATTTGCAGGCGCAAACTGTTTTTTAGTGTAAACCGATTCCAATAAACCATTTGCTGTAAACTATTTAATACGCTGCTCCACTCTAAAAAATCAGATTGCAAATCAAACAGGAGAATTTCTTCTTTGTGAAAGTTAACGTGAAAAAGTGCTATAAAAAACGGAAAAACTCCCCATCTGTGAAAAGGAAATTCGAGTATATGGGCGTTAAATCACCGGAAATCTGAGGAAGCTCGAGAAAATCTTTGAATAAACCTACCACTGGAGATGCGCAGTTGTTGCTTAAGGCAATCCTCCAGCTGTATATTTGGCAACAATTTTAAATTGCTTGATAAAACTTGTTTCAAAGTTCTGGATTCAGTCGTTAGTTCCATTAATAAAGCAAATCCTCGCTCGGTAAATAGTTGCGAACGAACAAAAACCGTGATATCAATTTAACAAGCTAAGTTCCGGTCATTTGTATTGGTCGCTTCCGATTAAATAATCATTAGGTTCGATATAAACTTAATAGGTTTTCGCTTTAAAGTCCAAGCTTTTGGTTTGAATTTATATGAGGTTAAATTAAACGGAGTTCTCTAGCTGTTGGAAAGCATTGGGTGGCAATTTAGCTTAATAAGTCTTGAATAAAGCAATTTATTAAGAATTTAATACAATGTATGTAACCCAACTAAGACCTAAATGTTTAATTCGCAATCAAAACCCTTTAAATCAGTGTCCTACGCCCAGAAACCCAAAGTTAAGCGAGTACATGTTGATAGTTTCAATTTGAAAACTTTGCACTGCAGGATAACTCCCATAGTGGTCATCCAGTGTTTTGAATGCATAAACCAAGAGATACTGTGTAATTATGTCCACCTGTTTTCTGTTTCCAAAAAGTTCTTCACTCAAACAACTTGGGCAAACAGAAATTGCGATTTCTCATTAACGAGGTAACTTTAAAGAGGCGCATTTAAAGCAAAACTACTGGCGTTTTAAGATAATTAATTTCGTTTAGTGTTGACCGTCCAATTAAAAAGCTGCAGGCAGATTTTTACGTTTCAGTAAATTAAATGCAGTCAATGTCAGGACTCCATAAGTGCTTTATTTTGGAGCTATAATATTTTAATAAGTTTTTGTTAATAGTAAAAATTAGTAATAATTTGCCGACTCGAATACATTTTTGACGGTTAACTGAACCGATTTTCAGACATCTGAACAACTAGTAATCAAGTAGTTTGTTTTCCTGTTAAAACTGTTTTTCTGTGGTTTCTTCCCGAATGTACTTAATGTCTAGCTAAACTTACTAAATTTGAACGCATTTGTTCTGTAAATATGTTTGTCATATCATCACACATAATCAAAAAAATAAATTTTTTGTTAACTCAGATATTTGACCATTGCTAGGTCACGTTTTTCTCTTATTTTTCTGTGATCTGTATGGGTGATTCTTTCCCTTGATTATGTTTGTCTTGACGCAAACATTTTGCTCATCTTTCCACCGTCAATCTCTGATCACCATTTCCAGAAAATAATCTTAAGTCTTATATAATTAATGACTCTTTCAGCAAACTACAATATTATTAAACTGTTACGAGACTATAAAACCTATTTTCTCCCGTATTCACTAATTTAAGTCTAGCTGTTTTATGGGTCCCCTGAGATCCACCGCTACTATTAAGCGAATAGCTTGTCTCCGTGTCGACCAAGTCCGGAAAAAGTTCATAAAATATTTAACTCATCCTTTATGGAATAAAATATCACGTCCGAACGAATAACGGTTGATGGTTTTGGTGAACGGCAAATGGCCCTTTTAGGCTTCTTTTTTGCTCGAAAGCTGTAGAGTATTTGATATAATTTAAAATTCTAAATTGTGATCCCTTAACTCCCAATTTCTTGTATTATATTTACATCAATTTATTCAACGTAGTTCACTAATAACTGGAATATTTTAGATCAGTCAAAATCTGAAGTGATTAAAAAAATTGAAAAAAGCCGAATTGCGGTTTTCTCTTCAATTCAGACACGCTAAATGTATCTTCGTGACAAGGGACAGAATCTTACTACCAAATCGCTTTGTTGCAAAATCAAATTTATATAGCGAAGTAACACATTAACCCTAATAAATTAGCTGTGAAGAGGTAAATTCGCGGTTTAGTCAGTCCATAAACAAGCACCCTCTGCCACCGACTGCACCCTCTTCAAGCTAACCTGTTTGATTTTGCTAAACGGTCGCTGCGGCCCGTATTTGCATTTTCGAGGAAATAAATTTTGCGAAAGAGGGTTTAGCGTTGATTGACTATTTGTTTAGGGAATAAACGCGCTTTATAGTTAAGCAAACTTTTGCTATTAGGTAATTAAATAACAACTGCATGCTTGGTATATCACAAAGAAAATTGGAACAACTTTTTGGATTGGAGGTTGAAGATGTTAAGACATGGAAGACCCTGATGACAATGAATACAGTGCTCTGAAAAAAATCAAGACAAAGGTCATGCCGCTGAATATTAGAATTGTAAAAAGAAAACATTTACGCCAAATGTATGGCGGAAAATTAATACCTTAAAAAATATACGTCCGTACAGAATCAGGAAGAAAGTCAGGTTTTTAATAGCATATATACCAAATTTATCTGAGATCTTCAAGTCTGATTTTAATGTGCATGTATCAGAAATGCATTGATTAACTGTGTACACTGATAGTACTGATCGTTTAGTAGAGGAATGTCGATGTCGTTTTCCACATCGAAAAGTTTGTCCAAACAGCCAGACATTTCTTTTAACCTGATGTGAGTCTTGTTAACGAAACCACAGCTAGCCAAAAATCAATGCTATTACCTAAGTTATTTTCATTCATATTTACTTTTTGCCCGTCTTGTTTTTCTCTTACTTTTAATCAAAATTTATCATCTATTTCATTCATCTTAGAACTAGTTTATTTATTATACGCTATGTTTTTTATTGGTCAAAATTTAGTATCCAAATAAAAAGCTCCGAGACGAAAACGAGCTTGAATGTTCAGTTTGCTACCGACAGAGGTCGAAATCGGTCGGTGATCCTTTCTTTCATGTGAACCTCGTTTTTAGGTGAGAAATATAGAATCATTGTGGACCTTATGGCAAGTACGGTAGATTGTAAAAGTGTAGTAAACCTCTTGAATATTAATGGGTAGAAAATGGAGGATGGGGCGCCAGCTTGCAAAAAGTCGGTAGGAATTATGTCTAGTCTATAACACTTTTAGCTTGAACTGAGTAGTTTTCAAACCAGCAACTAAAGTTTTATGGATTTTTTATATTTTTCTCTCTTTGCTTTGCTGATTTCAAATAAGTCTGGGTTTGGACAGATTTCCTGCTGTACTAAACAAATTGTCTTCTTTAGCTTAGCTAAGTTTCTTCTCTAGCTGAACTTTAAGTAAGCTTAGCATTACTTTGCCTCTGGCTGCCATGTACACTGTACATGTAGAACTTTTATTCCCATATTCATCAACAGACTCGTAGCGTGGATATGATATCTATTGAGCTATTCTTTGGTAGTTGATTTTTAAACTTTAAGAATATTTTGGGCGGCTTCCTATTTTTATATCAAGTTCATCTGAAGCTTTTCGCTAAATAAACGCTTCAAATATGGAAATTTGGGTTCCAGTATTCAATACAAGAAGCGTCAGCTTACTGATGAGCCGTTTCAGTGATGCAAATATGGGTTCCACTTCTATGTTTTTTATCAAAAAAGCTAAAAGTTTCAGTTTTGCTTGTTTTTTGTTTAAATCGGAATCGACTCAAATTTGACTCTGCGTTTTTTGATGTTGCTAAGAACCATTTGAGCCACAGAGTTTGTTTTATATTATTGCATAGAGAATTGGTAAATTGATTCAGTTATAACAACGTGCGTGAGTAAATTCTGGTAGATTTTGTCACAAAAAGTCACACGAAATTTGAATATCAGACATTTAGGTGCAGCTTTTTGCCAAAATTTCATTTAAAAAACGTCTTCTACAGAATGTCAATCTTACAAGTTTCGACTGGCTTTACTTTGGAAGTTAGAATTTTTTATTGAAGAGTCTGCACTGTAGTATAAGCTTTTCCTTTCCAAATCAGCATTTAAGAACGGCGCAAAATTCAGGATTTTATGTGATTTGAATGAATGTTTGAAGGTTTGAAGAAATTTTGACTACATTTAGAACGCACTATTCTTTCTCTGAACTTGTAGATTATTTTTCATTTCTGAGAAATTTTCTTAGCGATGAGTTAAATTAGAGCGCACTCTTCTTTACCGAACACGCAATTCTGACCTTTAAGAGTATTTTTCGTTTCTGAGAAACTTGTTTTCGAAAAACGCAATTCGTAATGTATCCTGCAATAGTTTTTAGAAATCCTGCTAATTTTTTCTTTATGATGAGTGAAGTTCGAATTTTTGACGGCATTTAGAGCGCATTCTTCTTTACTGAGCGCAAAACTTTGAACTTGTAACGTATAGATTCTGCGTTTTTTAACTAATTGCATCTCACTGTGCCGCACAATTCCTGAAAATTCACTGAGTTACCCACGCCTAGTTTATAATCCAACACTACCAGAAAAGCACCAAATCCCTTCGAGATTCAATATGGTAATTTTACAGATATCTAAGCTTAATTTTTTGCTTCAATTCGCCCTGCGCGTAAAATAAGCGATCCCACTCTTCAGAATATACGAGCCCTAAGTCATTGATTTGATTGAATTTAATATTATTCGTTATTTTTGTCTGGTTTTAAACCGATAACAAGCGTTTCATGGCTTTTTTCATTTTCAAACTCTTTGTAGTGGAAAGCCATTAATTTTTTTTATTTAAATTGCGGTTAAAATTTGCAAAATAAGGCGAGATTGAGCGAAGTCTGCATTGACTTTTTCATTCATCCATTGATGTTTCTAAAATACAATTTTTTTGGTTTGCGTATAATAATTTTAGTAAGAGATGAAATGCATTATTTAACTAGAATAATTTGTAGACGCAAAATATTTTCAGTCTTATACTGTTATCCATGTTTACTAAAAAGTTACTTTTCTGGACTTTTGATAAGACGGTGACAATATGAAAAAAACACAGATAAATCAATGAAAAAGTATATCCACATGTTGAAAGTTTCTTGAAACAATAATTTAAAAAACCAGCAGGATTCGGATAAATTCAAGAGCTAATTAGTAGCTCTATACAGAGTTGTCCATAACGAATGTACCATAAGGTAACTTGAGATTCTAGATGTAAACTAGAAGGCGTGTTACTAACATTTGGTAGAACCAGACTGCAAATTAAAACTGCAATATAAAACTTACTGAAACAAATTAATTCGATTGAGAAGAAACAGTATCACAATCAAAATTTAAAAAAACATATAAATAATCGGAATGCACCAGTTTTGTGCAAGAAAGTATAACTGAAAATATTAAGAAACTGCGTCGCTAACATCGAAAATTATATATACAGGGTTGCTCATTAGTGCGTCAAAGTGCGATATCTCAGTAAATATGAACTTTACAAGAAAATACGTCCTACGAAAGTTTTTCATGTTTAAAAGGTCCACATTTTAAAATTACTTTCCAATATACGGGGTGTATCATAAACGTGTGGTAGTTACCAACTTTGGTTTTTTAAATGGAACCGCCCATTTTTTCATTCATTTTCAGATTTGTCGTCAAAATTTAAGTTAAGTTTGTGTCAAACGTTTTACCTGAAAAATTTACGATTTCCGAGTTATTCGTAAAAATGTGAAAGTTTTGACAGCTACTGGGTTCCACAGAAATCCATGCTGTACACTACCCGCTGCGAATTTTGTAAAACAGTTTTCAGCGATTCTAACAGAACATCATGATCTACGCGTAGATATGTTTTAAATTATAAGGAAATACTTCTAA
>NW_026018165.1:4583711-4608297 GCF_020466585.1 Dendroctonus ponderosae
AAGGGGGGGTTTCATTTAAAAAACCAGAGTTGGTAACTACCACACGTTTATGATGCACCCTGTATATTGGAAAGTAATTTTAGAATGTGGACCTTCGGAAAAACTTTCGTTGGACGAATTTTCTTGTAAACTTCATATTTACTGAGATATCGCACTTTGACGCACTAATGAGCAACCCTGTATATATATATATAAATAATCTTTATTTCGTACAGAAAAAGGCTATCGACCCAATCGGTCTTTCTGCCCTTGTTTAGTACATATGTCTTAGCCTAGCTTATTCTAAAATTAATTTCTATTCCTAACACTCGTATAAATTAATCAGCTATAAAAAAATAAAAATTCTTGGCTTACAAAACAAACATATCTTAGTTAGTTCAGTTGCGTTTGTAGGTGTTCTAGTAAAGTATCCATCGAAAATTATTTAAGCTTTCTTAGAGACAAAGAGGACACTCAGAGCCGCGTAAGCAGATTTTTCGTTAAAATCTGGCTGGATCTGGATTAATTTCAGTTTAAAGGACAATTTTCAAATTGAGCCATAGTTTGGAAATTCCTTCATGTGCAATCCAACCAAGAAAAATAAATTGAATGAATCTGTGCTAACTTTAAAAAAAATACGTACTAAAGCATGACAAGTGATGATCTACATGAGTATCATTTACACATTTTAATAATATACATAGGAATAAGTATTTTTTATTATCTATCGCTGCACCAAACGAAAGTCGAATTCTCTGAAAACGAAAAGTTAATAACGATAATTTTACTCCAGATTAGCGAAGACAAATATTTTTAAGCGTGTCCTATACTAATAATATTTTTAGTTTATAATTATATTTCTATTGCTAATATGGTTCTGATATTGATAAATGTGGCTTATCCTATAACCAGTTGGTCAGAGACTCCAGACAAACTTATTTGTGGGTTGACTGAACTTGAAGTAGGATTAAACACGATAGTAATTAGAGAGAAGAACGGAGAATCGGGGTTCGAACAAAACCAAATTAGCCCTGAAATTGTATAAACGCTGGCGAACTTTGTTTGCAACAGTGATTCTGTGGTCGAAAATGCCCATTGATAACGGTTACTTGGTTTCATTATTTGAGCGGTTGCAATGCGAGAATTTCGTTGTTTCGGAGCAAGTTTTGATGTTCATTGCTTTTGGTATAAATTCGGCCTAAATAGAGAAAATTTATAACATATGCTAAACCATTTGTTAATGTTATAATTAATACGTATTTTCATAATTTCAAAGTCTACATATAAACCTAATTTATTTCATCTGCCCACAGTTGCCTCATTTTAAAATATAGAAAAATGTTGCATTCACAAGCCTGTATTCCATTTTATCAAACGATTCATACGGTAATTGACAGGTTAATCACTATTTGGGTTTATCAACTGAGGAACAAAATTGAAAGGCATGATTTGATTAATGCAGTTGCTTACAAAAATATTTATTTGAAGTCACTGTGATCTCCATCAACGCGAATTCTAGATTTATAAGTACGTGATCATAGTTGCTGCAACCCGTTTAAATAGCAAATTTTCCATAACAAATGGATTGTTATTTAACTTTTCCTAAATTATTAATATCCATTTTAATTAAATCTTATTTTATTCCATTAATTTTACTCCCAGTTGGCCCACACGGACTCACAAATTTTCTGCTGTACTGCTGCTTAAAATCAAGACACGGTTCTTTTTACCAAGAAAAAAATATGTAAGATAATCGTAAGTTTCAAATTTGTACCTAATAATAAATTTTCATTTATATACGTTTAAATCAGTTTAATAAAAAAATATTTATTACACAGACCTTGTTGCACGGTACCTATAGGAATAAGAATTTTTTCCCCAGATTTGAAATGTTATTCGTATTTTTCTTAATCTTCAGCTTGTAAACCTTTGATTATTTTAACCCGTTTATCCAAATATGTCGTTTTTTTCTGCAATGACGATACAATATTGTTACTTGGCTTACAGTCTTCTTTCAATAAAATAAAAATTCTCAAAGTAATTTCCTAAAAAATACTTTGGAAAAATGAACAATCTATTAGCAAATAAAATTGGAAACTTTCAACGAACCTGCCTCAAAATAAATTACTATAAAGTTGTTCCTAAAATAAATTACTTAAATTCCAACGCATGTAGGAGTGATGAATAGTAGATGCAAGATATGTTTTCCCGCGCGTTTAACATTTGTAGACTTGCAGAGAAAATACAATTCATTTTCCAGATGATAAACAAAAATTGAAGACATATTAATAATTGCTTAATAAAAAATCTGAGATCTGTTTCTGAGAGTCCCAAAATGCAGACTTTCCTCCTTAATGCTGCACTGTAGGTACTAATTATAAACCTAACAATGACGAACTTAACAATAAAAATAATTTTAACAATAATAAGTTAAAACTTTTCTTTTTTTTTCTTTTTACCTAAGAGATTGATGTGAGGTCATGCCAAAATCGCTTAAATATGAATTTTACTTGCAGAAATTTATGCCACCCCAGATACAAATAATACGGAACAAAGGTAGAGTCATAAAATCCCTAAAAATGCCAAATATTAAAACACTGTGGTAGTAAAATTTAGTATCTGACATTTATGGCCCTTAAATTGCCCTGTATTTGGTCATAACTTTTTTTCTGAGCACGCATTCCCCGCTATAAATGGTATTCTATGGGGCAAAGTTTCGCATTTTGATGGTATTTCATTAAAATACTTTTTTTTATGTGGACGTTTAATTATTTCGCACTACGTAAATCTTCGAACGTTAGCAATATTATCAAAATGAATTATCGTTTATTTGTTAACGCTAAATTAAATGTAACGTAGAAGAAGAATTAGCGACGTGATATAACCGATTTATTTTAGAATTTAACAAACTATTTATAAAATAATAAGAATAGTATAAATAAGTCTAATCGAAGTGTCACATCAAAATTTACCTGACCCTCAATAAACTTACAATACACACATTAATATTTCAATCTATTAAGTAGTTCTAGCATGATTTCTACCAAAAATCATTACATTCTACATTACACCAAAAACGTTAAAGATGTAAAAAATTATTTAAAACAAAGGTGATAGATTAAAATGTATCTATTTTTAATTGATCAACCCCAATACACATCAGTTTTCAGAATATGTATAACATGTTTAACTTTAAAGAACTACAGTTACTGTAACAATAGATTAAAAACTCTAAAAAGTATATAAAAATAATGGAAAAAATGCATTTTCAAAGTTTAAACAATATTTAGCAACTGCCGCAGTCACATGCCAGTATACCGCCCACTTAAATTTAAATTTGCTTTAGAAGCGCTATTAATATGAAAAATTAAAATATTACCTATAATAGATATAATAAAAATATTTAGTTGAAAAATTAAATCAGACGAAACAACTCAACAATGTGAATCTAAATGGCAAGTATGTACAAAACATAGCGTGTCCATGACTATTTAAAAGAATATTTGCTCTGAAAAAGGTAATGTCGCATGAACAGTAAAAATCGAAAAAATACGACAAAGATTGAAAAGAGAATGTGACAATGCCATTTTGTACCTCAACAATTTGTTTCAGCGAAAAAACTTAACCAAATAAGTTGAAGTGTCGAAACAAGAACTTTTCTTTTCTTTCAAATCGTTTACTGTTCAATACAAAATTGGCTCAAGAAAACATAATTGAAATAATGAAAAATTGTCAAAAATATGAAAAAACAAATTATTCCATTGGGCAATTATTCCATAGGCATACCTACATATTTTGAAGTTAAAGAAAATATATTTATAAAACGATTTAACCGAAATGGCAATAAAAACTGCATCACTAAATGGTAATAACGTTAATAATTTTAAATTAGAAAAAAAGTCAAAATCGATATTACTGCACACACAACCAAAGGATAAACATATCAGAAAGTTAAACAACGAAATACTCAACTTTGAGATTTGTTCGCCAAAAATCATTCAATTTTAATTACTTACCATGTTTTCCTAGCCCAGAACTCTTCCAGATACTTTGAGATGCTGGTAGGAGGTGGACTTTAAAAAGAGCCAAATTATATCTTCTGAAATTTTTTTTTATATTTTGAAATGTTGCACACTGTAAAAATAATGAATTATTTCGCTTACCTGTAAAAACAGTCAATAAGAGCGTCTTTTAAAGCATCAAATTGAGTCCTTTATCCACCGAAACACGCACAAATTCACAGAACTTCACCTTTAATTTAACATATAGCCTAAATATCGCGATTGAATCTCCGGTAACAGTGGATGTTCCGCTCCTTTAAATTATTATAATTGGTTCATTTGCTGTTGAGAACTAATTTGCCCCGTTTGAGCATATACCTGTTACACTAATACTGGCAAATCCGTTTAGTATCAGATAAGGTTCAGATATGATAAATTAATAACGCTATTAAGGAAATCGATGTGTCTAATGTTCGACTGAAAATTACCATGCACGCGAGACATGTTTACGAAGGAGATTGCTACTAAAATCTATGTATTTTGCGACTCACAAAAAACCGACCAATTGTTTATATTATGAAAACAAGTTTGCCGTGGCGAACATAAACAAAACCAGTTAAATTAGTAAACACGACAGATTGAAGAGCAAAATTCTAGGTTCACATTGAAAAATTACTTCTCCACTACAATTTCCAACAATATTAAAAACAATTGGGGTATTCTACAAAATAATTCTTTCATTTCAAATGTGTTAAATCGTCTATATTAAATCGTGTTTGCGTGTCCGTATCGAACATATAAGACAGACTTGAATGCATGGTTTAATCAATCGAATATAATATAAATAAAACGTACATTTCAAACTTAAATTAATAAATAAATAACGGTTCAAATTTTGCGACTCATTTGATCAAGTACTCCTTCCTCTGCTGCTCGAGCATGTTCTCCAAATAAATACATTTCTCCTGCAAAGCTTTGTGTTCGATTTGCAGTTCGTTTAAAATTTCATCTTTTCTTGCTACGGACACTTTGATCCTAAAAGTGAATAACTTCTGAACTGAATTCGTAAAAGGAATGAACGAAATCGGATTCTGATATGAGCATATAAATGAGAGCACTTCTGACACAAGAATATCCGCTATATAAGAAGACATTTCTTCATCCAATTCGATTGAGAGCAAAAGTGGAATGGATTATTAAAATATTTCGATCGATTGTCCTTGCTATAAACCTATTTTGGTAATAATATTCCTGGGTTCCAGTAATCACAACAGTATTCGTAAAATACTTATTTGGATTTAACGATAAATTATTATCGAACACTATTTTACAAAATCATTAACCATTACGAATATTTAAAATCTCATTGGATGTAGGTGGTTGCACAATATGGTTACAAAAAAGTTGCAATTAAAATTAAATTGCAAAATTATGTTTAAAAATTGAAAGCGTGCAATTAAAAATAATATAATAAAAATAAAATAAAATATTTCTACTAGAAATAACGACAAAATAGTACGTGAAACACATTTGGCTGCAAATAAAATAATTGAATTACAACTCAATAGCACCACCAAAATTCAAAAATATCTTAATTTGGAGCTAATAAATTAAATCAACGAAAATGAAGCGATCTGCAAGAAAAAAATTTTAGAATTATTTATGAAGTTATAAATTCTGAAGAATAAAAATTGTGTTTACTTAATAAAACAATTAATTAAAATTTAACAATTTTTCCTGTTTTTCCCCACATTTGCAAGACTTATTTTAAAGGTTTGAGAAAACTTGAGACAACTTGGAATATTAATATGATTTGGTTAGACTTTAGCAAATTTATCAATCATAGTACCTAATTCACAAAACATGCACGCAAATAGTAAAAATTTGGAGAAATACTCAGAATTTATAAATGACGATAAGTAGAAAAAGAAGATAAAATAAAAAACAGCTGTGAAGGTAAGTTGAAGATACTTTTATTGGAATTTAATTCTTTTTTTTTTTCAATTTAAGTTTCTTTCTGTAGATAAAACTTTATTTCAAATTAACTGAACAATTAATTAGAAGAGGCTATCGGTCTTTATGCGACAAATATTTTAAACAAAAATGGTTTAACTGAGCAGGTTGAATTTTGATACGCCTTGACAACCAGTCGAATTGTATCTTCTGAAATAATTAACCAAAATATTGATAATTATTACAAAGATCTTACATCTGTTTACTGCCAACACTAATTTCAGATAAATTAAATATTTTACTAATTGATGGATATGGACCTCTGGATTCATTTCTTCTTATATGTTTACTTTCTTTTAATAGAGCATTTTTTTCTGGTAGAAGTTATCTTTCATATTCTTCACATTATAAAAAAATATCCTGGTGAGTGATGTTTCGTTGTATTTAAGTTACGTTGCTTTCTTGAAAAGCTAATCTGTTTTAGAAAACAACAAAATAACAAGTTTTATTTACGATATTAGAGATCTACGGAATGTGTATGAAAATCTAATTCAAAACGGATAATAATCAATGTAATAAAATTAAATTAATTTTAACCAACATCTAGCAAATTTTCAAGCTTAATCTAATAATAGTAAAGATGTAAAAACGAAAAAAGGAATTAAAAAATATGAATACACTATCCTTTAATCATATCCGTTCAATAATACCAACATTTTTATACACGGTGAGATAAAGATCAAAACTATGCCAATTTTTAAATTCTACCTATTAATTACATAATTAATTCCTTGAGCAGAGTGATTTTCCTTGTTTCTTATAATGATATGAAATATAATAATAATATCAAATATGTAGAATGTTGCAAGATATTGCTAATTATTATTGTGGATGATTAAAAAGAGATCAAAATTATTTTGTGACCTGAACATATTTCTGGTGTTCGGTAAGCAAACCGCAAGGGGAAGTTGCATAGGAAAAAATAATATTTACTTTAACCCAAAAAATGACTATAAGAGAATGGTTTCTTATTGTACGGTTTCGATAATTTCATTTGTAATTCCTACCTGGAATATAATTGTTGTATTTCTTTGTCCCTGTTATTCTTTAAATGGGCCACTTCTTTTTCCAAATTGTGAACTTCTTCATTCATTTCTTGTCGAAGTACCTCTTTTAGATCTGCCCGCTCTTTGGTCAGATTTTCGCTTAACTGAATTAAAACGTGTACTTACATTTAATATAAGGTTCATATTTTAAGAAGTTTACCTCTTTATATTGGGCAAGTTGCATTTCCAAGTGCT
This sequence comes from Dendroctonus ponderosae, assembly GCF_020466585.1. NCBI lineage: Eukaryota > Metazoa > Arthropoda > Insecta > Coleoptera > Curculionidae > Dendroctonus > Dendroctonus ponderosae. The sequence continues at coordinate 4,590,946 of NW_026018165.1, forward strand.
TCACGGTGGACTTGAGTCCAATGACAACTTCTTCACATTCAAGAAGTTTCGTTTTTGAGTCGATAAATTTAGCCTTAGACTCTTTCTCTGCGTTTTCAAGATCTTTGATTTCTTTCTCGTATTTCTCTCTTATTCGTCTGTAAAATAGAGTGCATAAAATATTAATTGACCAACACTCTTGTGATGTAGCAGTCACAAGTTATAGGATGATTTCGAGTTAAAATAAAAACTTAAAAAAGCGAAAAATTAAAAAACAAATAAATTTTACACATATAATATTTTCCAGCGCTTGTGAAATATTTTAGCAATAGTTTAACTATGCATCAGAAGAAACCCATTATCATTATCTGGTTCTTCTAACCCCATCTATTTCAAGACGAGCTTTTTCAGCAACACCTCTGGTGCCATATTTTAATTAAATACAATTTTTGAGTGAGAAAAAATGCTCAGGCCAAGCGATATAAACAATATTTAACTTAAACTCCGACAAACTTCTTTAGTGAAACTTTCGGGAACATTGGGTCATTAAATCGGAAAGTCCTCATCAATTAATACTGATTGCAGGAAATTAATTCATTAAGTTGAAATAATTGTTGTAACTGGCGAAATTTTATATATTCTAACTGACCAATATTTCAATCAAAGCTGTATCAATTCATAATTTAATTTTTTAATTACACGCTTAATGCACGTAATTTACAGTTGCAAATTCGCATTTTTTGCTCATCGCAAGCGATAAATTTTAATATTTTGCTTTTATTGGTTTCAGGAATAATTTAGGCGATATGCCGTTATTAATTAGTTTTTCCATTTAGAGATTATACTGTTTTTAATATTAAATAATTTTCGGTGAATTAATTAATTTGGCGTTGCGTTTTTTAAACATTTTTAAACACACAATGGATCCGTTTATTGTGGCAATTTATTAATAGGGATTAACATTATAAAAAATGCAATAATCACAGTATGTGAAGTCTTGCATGCATAATTTTACTGTGCTCTTATTATTATGGACGTATTCGCATAAATATTACCAGAATGAGTTTCTTGAGAACGACTAAATATAGAAAATAGTTTAATAGGAAAAGTTGTAGTAAAGTGGTGAGTTACTAAACTAAAGTAACTTAGGTAATAAATCTTACTTAATTCGATTTTCAGTACTCTGTTCGATTTGCGCTTTATTTTCAGAAGCCTCAGTCTCCAATCTATCAATAACGTTCTCAATCTCTTTATCCCTCTCCCTTCTACATTGATCTCGTATAGCGGCTTCTTTTTCAAAAATAATAGCGGCTTGTTGTTTTTTAAAATTGACTTGCCACGATTCGAACTCCAATTGAGAGGCTTCTTTCAATAATTTTATTTCATTTGATTGCCGTCGAATCAAAACCTACGCGGAAATATAATTTAATTCACTGTTTGTTGTGCACGTTTTATTGTCGTTTATGTAATTAAGTAACTGAAAGAAATTCAGTTTGAGTAAATTTTACTTGAATTCGATCTTCAAACTCTTCCTGGGCTTGTTTGATCGCTTTGTCTTTTTCAAACTGCACTTGAGATTCTCGTTCTTCACATTCTTTTATTCTGTTTGCATGGTCTGCTTGCAAGCGTCTTCTTTGCTCTTGGTATCCTTTTTCTTCGGACTCCACCAGCTTTTCATATCTGAAATAGTCATAATTCCACGCGATCTTGTGTGAATCGACCAAGTGGAAGCCTATTTACCTTTGCCTCACAACTTCCCTTTCATGGGATAAAGCTTTTTCTCTTTCTGCAACCAGTTGCTCCCTTAAAGTTTCACATTGGTTTTGTAATTTTCTTGCAGCTTTCAACTCCAAGTCCTCTATTTCTCTCTTATGGAGGGCTCTCAAGTCTGATAACTCTTGCTGTTGCCTTTTCTCCATATTCTGAATTTCTGGCTCAATACTTTTCACTGTTAGTTCCTAACAATTTCAACAAAAAAATACTGGAAATATTCGCTTTATTGATTGACTTACCTTAATTTTCTGAGTTTTTCCTTCAATCCATCGATCTCGTCTTATTTTCTCTCCGGCAGTATGCATTTCTTTCAGTTTCTTTATTTCCACTTGATGCTTATGCTCTAAGGCTTTACTGTTTGTGTTATATCGATCCTCTAGCATCTACGGATCATGATATTCACAAATTTTCTTCGACAATTTTTCAATTACTATTTAAAGTTGACACGAATCCTATTCTCAATTATTCTATTTTATCTTATCTACTTAAAATAGATGAAATAATCATAGGTTATTATCTATTGAACGATAAATCCAAACACCTAAACAAGGGTCTTTTACCAATAAGAAATAATAGTTTATTCTTATTCAATGAAATAAATGGAGGTTACTCAAGATTACGAAAAAACGTAAGAAAAATATTAGAAGATTGTTCAATTATTTTTTTAATAACACAGTCAATAAAATCAGAACTAACAGGATCACATTAATTTAATAAAGTTCAACTCAATAGTCTGAAAACAAGATTTCTTAACCTTGGAAACATTTAATGTTTTTTGAGAAAAATAGAGTAGATGAACCCCTTCAAAAAAACGAGTTCTAAAACTATAAATCACTGTTCAAATGCTTTTTAGAACTGTCATGTTTTTAGTGCTTAAATGGTCTTCCAAGTAGTAAAATAATTTTATGAGATATAAATTTAGGTTTTCCATAACCTGGGAAAGAATATACAAATTGTTATCAGCAAGGGAAAATCAATAGCGTTTTAACTTGTATTTGTAGCTTTCTAAAGTTTATACATATTTTCTCAACTTTAATAGTGACGTTTAGAATATATAATTAGAAAATAAATGTTCAAGACGCTTTTCAAAATTGGCATATTATTATTCAGTTAGATGTTCAAGATTATTAGTTTGGATCTTCGAGAATTCGTAGATTAGATGAAACATAAATAGAAAACTGAACGTCTGAATTATCTATTCTATTCAAATAGTTAAGGATTTTTCATGAGCATGAAATGTTGCTTTAATAAATTTAAAGACTAGAAATTTTAGTTGAGCCGAACTAGTCAGCAAAATTAATCAAGACGTCTTTAAAATGCAATTGCTATAACATAAATTGCAATAAATTACTACAATTACTATTAAAAATATACATTTTTGACTAATTCGTGTGAGGATTTTAATTCGGGTCGCATAACATCCAAGAGTCGAATGGCTAGATAAACACAAAAGTTTCGAAATCATTATTAATTAATTATGTTTTTCAGCTAATAAAACATTAAATAACTCACAGTACCTTCATTTCCTGAATCAGTCCTTCGCATTGCTGGTTAAGAGACCTTTTATCAGCAATCAGTTGATCAATGAACTTTTGATGTCTTTTAACGACACCTTCGTACTCTTCTTTTTGCTGCTTTAATTTTTGTTTCACCAGAGCTTCAGTTTGTTTATTCTGTTTCATCACTTGCTCCCGTAGCCCTGATAGTTCGTTTTGCAAAATTACTATTGAAGAACTTTTATCTTTTAAGCGAAGACTCATATCGACCAGTCGATGTGCCAGTTCTTGTTTACTCAGAACTTCCAAGTCATCCAAGCTAGACAAAAGCAAATTATTGAAGCATGGAATTTTATGCAAAAACTTACCGAGGAACGGAGTCCAGATTAATTGAAGACTCAGCAATATTTGAAGCAAGCAGCGCACTTTGCTTAGATTCGTTTAGTGATTTCGAACTTTTCCTGTCCATTTCATCCAAAAATGATAGGAGTTCACTGGAAACATTCAAATTTTATCAAAAAACACATTCACAGCACAGATGGTTACTTACTTATAGTTATTGTTTCCGTTATTGCAGACAAATTTAGATCCTCTAAACTCAAAATTAAATTCGTTGTCAAACTTATTATTTGCGTCTTTGATATCTTTTATCAATATATTTTCACTGCTGAAATTGCTCTCTGGTGTGTCTGTATTCTCATGGGATTCATAGTTTCTTTGCGATACCACAGGAGAGAATGTTACACAACGTTCACTAATCTCTTTAGGCTTTGGTTCTTCAACATTGGCTATGTCGCAGGTAAAAGCGTTTGTTTTGCCATTTCTATTACTTTCAGAGCATTGATTTTCTTCAATCGCATACTGGTTTAAAGTATGGTCTACCAAGTTTTTAACTGAAGCAATCTTCATGTCTACAATTTTTATATTGCGCTAAAATTATGGAGTTCATTTTCATAAAACTTACGTGACTTTTTGTCCTCATTTTCTAGTTCTTCTAAGATTGAGACAATGTCATCTAAACTTCCCGCAGCACTTATTTTATCATCAGCTTCAACTCGGTTTGCTTTCTCATTAAATTCCCCTTTACTCATGTCTTCTATTTCACTTAGATTGTTCAAAAACTGCAGGTAATTAGCTTTCTTGGCCTCCCCTGAGCCCCTGGAACTTTGGTTCATCCAAGTCTCAATATCTGGTGACGTTCTTGTATCGCCTGTAAAGTCTGCTCCTCCTTTCACTGGCTTTGCCACAAATTTTGTCTTATTTTCCGGTTTTCTTGGTTTTGATGTTATTTTCTTATGGCTCTCGCACTTAACGGTATTGAGAATGTTTTTACCTTTAGTATTGTTCTTGAGAGTTTTGGAAAACTTTGGCCCACAACTGCTAGCGTGTTTCGCACCATTCGTATCATCATCCCGCTTTTGTAGGTCAAATTCAAAAAACTTTTCGAATTTTTTGTCGGTTTCATCACGGAAAAGCTCATTTATGTCAATATCAGATATATTAGGAAATTCGTTGGCTTTCGACCATTTATCTACCATTTTTGTGTTATCTGTAAAGTTGGTATTAGCCAGGTCATGTTCACAGTTGAGCTCGTCCCGATATTTTTTGGTCTGCGTTTCCGACTCCTTTACTTCTTCCCTTGTCCACTTTTGGTTATTTTCACTTTCATTGTCCTTTGAATTGCTCAGACCCTCTTCATACAAGTGTGGGTCAAATTTGGTTGAATTTCGACCCGAAGTGTCCTCATTTCTTCTTGATGCTGGGCAAGCATTGGCGGCTTTCTGGTTTAAATTTGCGTCAAACAGTGGGTTTGGGTTCGAATCAGAATTATTGCTTGTATTTTCTTTTTTTAAGAGAGCGTCATATTTTATATCAAAATAAGCATTAATAGCATCGCGGTTTTTATCAGAAACATCGCATTCTCGTGAATTGGTGTCAATGACTCCAATTGGTTCGCTTTCCAGAAGCTTCTTAGGCAATGGAGGTTTTGAGGTCAAACCTGGGCGCAGTTCTAGATCAATCGGACCTTTATCAAACGATCCTTTAATGATGATTCAATAAATTAGTTCATTGTGTTCTCCGAATCGAGATTTACGTACCACTTTTATCTTTAGAGTAGGCAGCTTCTTCTGAAGACAGTGAGGTACTTTCTTCGAGAGTGTTGTCTTTACTGTGTACCGGAAAGTCAGAGCTGCTTTCACTGTTTCCTCTGAAGTTGCTTGGTGGGTATGTTTTCCAGGAGCTGACTTGCTCAGATAGGAGATTCTTGTATAAGTTCGAAGATGGTAGTACTTCGTCTGTAGGTTTGGTAACAAAACTTGCAGTGCTTAATAAATCAAATATTAACTACCATACCTTCAAAACTTTCTAAGCTACTATTTATATATTCTTTAGAAAATCGTTCGTCCTTATTAGTTAGATATCCAGCTGAAAATGGGCGGTGACTGTTTTTTGCGACTTCATCGTCCTAGATAACAAAGCAGGCTTGTTACTGAAGTACATCTGATTTGGAAACTATATGGTTTTCTCTGCTATCTTAACCAATTTTTGTTTACTCAAATTCAGTTAACACAGAAAAAAATCGAGTCTAAGCGTTACTTGAAATGTTAAAAAGATCCGCTCGATACAGTATATTCAAGATGTCCTGCCTTAATGGACTGCAAATCGGAAGAAATTGGATTCAATTAAATGGAAATAAATTACATAAATTGTAATAAAATGTATACTGTAAATAAAATATGAATTAGCACTTACCCATGATTTTGCAATATGAATATTTTTAAATTACCTCATTTAATTTAGCCGGTATCAAAAAACCAAAACAACGCATGCAAATTTGCTGTTTATTAATTTGGAGGTCGTTTAAAAGGGTGCAATTTTTGAGCATATCAGATATTTGTTAAAAAGTAAATTTAAGTAGCGGATTTTTTTAAAAACAACAAAAAACTTAAAACAACAAAACTATATTAGCTGATTTCCATACATAGCGGGTTTTAAAAGTTCCACGACTGACAAGATTACCTTGAACGAAAATTATTAAATAAAAAAAAACAAATTTCGCCATTGTTGAGAGTTGAAAGTCATTGAGAGTTATTCATATAAGCTAAACATTCATATAGCTAATAACTAAGTAAAAGTTTCCTTTTGTAACCGGACTTAATTAAATTAAATTAAAAAATTAAATGAGACTTAACTAAAAAAATGTGTTCCTTAAAAATACATTTTAAATATTATAAGTCATGAGTACTTGGAAAGTATTAATACCCAGAAGAAGATTAACTAATTATTTCTGAAATTTCCAAAAAAATGTTCTGAACAGATATTTAAAAAAAGTAGTGTATATAGAGAGGAGTCAAAATTAATAATTTTGAGAACAACAAATTTATGAGTAGATACCTTTCTGTCACTAATAAAATATAAAAAAGTTTAGTGTAAGTAAAGTAAAGGGGACAGAGGTGAGGTCTGTGGACGGTCCTTTATGAAATACATTTAGTTTACTAATTTTACTATTAAAGTAAACAAATGCCATTGATGTTGAAAAGCCTACTTTTTTATTTATTATTTTTATCAAATATTTATTGAATAACTAATCGTCTTGATCGTATATCTATAGAAAACCACTCTTCTACGGCGTATTTTTAATGCTGCTTTAAGTAATGTTTTTTCCATAATTCCAAATTAATTTGGACGAAGAATGGATGGGGAGCGCATCATCATTACAACAAATTTAGATAATTGCATGTGTTTCTATGAATTTGATAAAGTACAAACTTAGTTAAAGCATTGCATAAAACTTCAGACTATATCAATAAATAAATAAAACGAGACAAAATATTTTCTGATTTGAGTGATATCAGAATCTGAAAACATGCAAATGGTTTAGAGTCCAAACTTGAAAACAGGGGTAGGTAAATAAAAACAAAGCAGCACAACATAATTTTGGGAAATTCAGAAACTAAAATATTTTTTATCTCTTTACTCCATCACAACTCCAACCCTTTCTTAATATATCGCCCGACATTGCATCAATAAAAACACTTTTTTACAAACTTCTTCTTGGGTATTTCGCCTCAAAAAAGACATCATTTCCTCACGTCTTTTATTACAGATCGATAAATAGTGCTCTTATTTCGCAATAAGAACGAATTATTTAACAAAAAGTAATCAAGAACTAAAGACAAAAAACTAACTTTAAAGACAACATTTTTTGAGGCGAAATACCCAACAAACAATTTAAAAAAAATTAATCCGCCTCAACAATATAGAAAATAAAAACACTACTATACTTATGCTTTATGCAGTGAATTAAAGGTATATGAAATAAAACTACTTACTTTGTCATGAAAATTAAGCATTGGCAGTGCAGAGGCAGGTCTTGAGAAGCATTTAGCGATATAAGCATTGTTTTTCGCGCTTGCTGTGCTCAACTTATTGGAAGGTCTTCGTTCTAAATTAATCTGAAATTGTTGGAATTAATTATTGATGGGAGCTATTTCGTGGCTTAATTTTCCTAAATAGTTATTCAAAAATATATTAATATCGAAAATTATGTTGCTTCATTCTACTAAATTCAACAAATTTACTAAAAAAATTCGTATGAACCTTAGGTTCACTTCAGGACTTGTTTAATATATAATTTTTCCAATTGCTGTTTGAAACTATGAATTAAATACATGGGCATTTAACTTGAAGTTTTATGCAATTTGAATCAGAAAGGCTTGTAGTTACTCAACAGGATGTTACAAATATGCTTGAAAAAAAATCAGAAAATATTAGACAAGCTTCTGAAAAAATGTAAAAAAAAATCTCTAATATATCGTGTTTAATGTGTGATAAGCTAAAAAGAGCCATCGTTTTCTGGGTTGGCAAATCCAGCTATAAAGCAGCTGTAAATATAATCCAGCTGTAGTTTAGGCAAATTATGGCAAAATTCAGGATAGATTAAAATAAAACTTGGAATAAAATTAACACGCTTCAACAAAAATATAGAAAATATTAAAAACAATTCATAAAATAATAATCTCTAAGAAAAAATCGATTAAAGTACGAAAAATTTAATTTAAATTTGTCAAAAAAAGTCAAATTGATATAAATAAAAAAACGATTAAATGATCAAACTATACAGCCTAATAAATGGATCGCTAACTGAAGCGAAATGCTTCTTCAGCGGACATTTTAATAAACAAAAACGACAAAAAAATTTTTTTTATTAATAGATAAATAGAAAATGATAAAATACTTTTACTGTCAAAGCAAGACAAAATAATTTAACAATGGTTTAGACAGTAGAAAAATTAACTACATTTGTTCCATCAGTCGACACTCCACATCTAAAATATGATCAATTAATTTTAAAAAAGTGGATAAAATAGTTAACAATAACGCTTCATTTTTTCTCGTTTTCGATTTATTTATTGGTTAATGAAATTAGTTTTGTCTTAGTTGTTTTTCAAAAGGTCTGCTAAAGAAGCATTTCGTATGAGTTACCGATCCATTTACTAGACTACTTATTTGGTTTGATCACATTTTTGTCATATCAATTTGACTTTTAAGTTTAATTTTAATTCTAATCATCAACACTCCTGTGATTAGATTTTCTCAGTGTGTACACACCCGCTTCCTTCCTTCCTTAATTTTAGTTGTTTTCACTTTAATGGATTTTTCGTGGAGCTGATTATTTTATGAATTGTTTTTATTATAGGTAGGTTTATATTTAAGGGTATGTTAATTTTCTTCCAAGTTTTATTTTAATCCATTCTTTTTGAATTTTGCCATAATTTGATGTTTGAACATCAATTTCCAATAAAATATTTTTTATTGGAAATATTTGTTTATTTATTTGGTTTGTATTTAGGTTTTCGACAAATATTATGCTATTGAATATTTTCCGCCTACAGGTTAATACAATGTTTATTTAGTGATCTGCTTTCATGCCATCACAAGCATTTTAAAACTGTTATGTTGGTTAATTTGTGCATTTTAAAAGTAATATTCTGTTGGATTCAAGCTTTCCAAAAATGTATTTAGTTCAGATTACCGTTTTATCTTGCTTTGACAAAAATTGCAAATAATGTATTCCTTGCACACAATATGTTCTAATAAAAAAAGATACATGAAAAATTATCAATTTAACAAATATCTTAAAGGAAGTAGAAACAGTTTAGATAAGGTTGATAAAAGGACTGGAAAAATTGTTGAAGTTGTCATCATATTTTCTGAAATTCCATAAGTTCGATGACTTTAATGTGCATCAACATGCTGAAGTGAATTTAAAATGCTTAAATAATTTCAACGGTGTTCAGAAAGGTTGGGGATAAATTATTGCAAATTTGCTTTAAGACCCAAAAACCTAAATTAAAAAAGGTCTAGGATAAAGTTTAAAATATCTGTAACAGGGTTAGTAAGAGTAATAAAATAAAACTACAAATATACAAGTGCCAAATATATTTATATGTACATATATTCGAAATTAAAAAGTGTATATTAATACACATAAAAAGTACTAAACAATTAAAATACCTTATCTCCTGTAAGTTTCAACTCGCGCCCATTTTCCTTATAATTCGACATAATTGCCTGTTATGGGTAACAATATGGACAGATTGAACTATTATAAAGTAACGCGTATATTGTTCCCTAATAAAGGTATAGAAAGCACTAAAATCGGGTAAAAAATGATTCAATAGAAGGTCAAAGACACATCAAACTGATTTGCGAAGTGTTTGTTGTGATTGTTCATAGTTCTATGGGCTCGTTTCTAGGCAACCCCAGTAAATATAGGGGTGGTTTGAAGTGGTCTCATTTATTTACGTTATATTGGCATGGTTTCATGGAAATAATCATGGGAATCAAAAACATTATATGCGCTTGTATTTTACCTGGAATATACAGGGTGTTCGAGGAATCGAGAAAAGTATGGTGGCGAGTAAAATTTAATAAACGGGCACACTATAGAACAGGTGAAAACCTTCCCTTAAGTTTACTAAAAATTTTAGTTGAAATAAAAATATGACCAAAAATACTAAATGAAAAATGTGATGTCATGCGTAAATTATCAACAAACATAGACCAAACGATACCAGTAAGTAATAACACTAAATAAAATGAGTTAATTATTTCGATAAACATAGTCAAAAATTAATTGTGAAAACTTCTCAATAGTTTCCCAGAATAATTCTAGCAGACATTTAACCGTTTTTTTTTAATTGATTATACACTTTTAGTTTCTAAATTAGGATTTACATTATTTTACCAAAAACAAAATCATTTTGATTTAATTCAGATTTTCTAATTTTAAAATTTAAATATTCACATATGTTTCTGCACTAAAAAAATTAACTGACAAACAATACATTCAGGTGTTCAATATTTACTATGTGTAATGTTTTAAGCTCATCCAAAAACGTAATGAAAGTTTCGCTTTACACATAATGTAAGTTTAATGCAAAGTAATTGATCGAAAAATTAATCATTACAGTTCTGCAGTTTTTTTAAAAAAGCTAGTTTAATAGTAGTAATACAAAAACATATATACAACAAAATAAATACATACAAAAAAATAATACTGTAAATTGTTATGTTTGGTGCTGGTGATATTGTGTAACAAAAACCGCCATTTCATCAAGGCAACAAACTACCACACGTTTGTACAATTTTAAAATTCATAAATCTTTCGATTAATCTCTGCAAGACATCTGGGTTTGGTTGCGTAAATCGCATGATACATCATCTGAAAGAATACGGCTGATTTCCATATTTTCATTCAAATGTCCATGCATGCAAAACACCTATTTGTAAATTGGCAGCAAATTGAAAGCACACTTTTACGAGTATGGCTGTTTACAAATTCCATATAGAACAAGCCAATGAAATGTGTGAGCAAGAATATCAGGCATTCATTTCTTCATAAAGTGATAGGAAAATATACATAATATAATTATGAATATATATAAATAATAATATATAATTAATATTAACATAACAAGGGCGTCAAAGACAAAATTGTAAATAATTACATTTTTACACAAACATAACTAGCACCCTCTTAGTCTTTTGGCATTTAAATTACTATAACACGCTGTGAAAAAACTGTTGCAAACAGAAACGTTTCCCCACTTATCTCACAAAATGCGCACTTTTCAGTAATAAAATAAGAGTTATAAAGTTTTGCTTCATGAATCCACCTTCAGATAAAACTTAAAACGCAAAATGAAAAAATAGTGTTATTAAATTTCACTTTTAATTACGCTTTTGATAATGTTAACATGGACGATGTTTTTACAGTTGCTTTCTATTCTGAAATTAAACGAGATTCACTTTCTTACATTACTATTATTACGCCCATACGGCTAAGTGCACTAAAAAACGATTCGAAAAAAAATAGTTAAGACTTATGACTAACAACAAAACGTTTGAAAATGAGCTCAGAGAAGAATGAAAAGATGACAAAGAACTATCTAAAAGAGGAGCAAATTAGAGTGACAACAAATTATTACTTATCGTTTATAACAATTCAAAAATAGTAAACGTTTATATTTCCAAAGGGAACAGTGTTCTCATAAAGGTTTATCGGTTTAAGGGTATCCTGCGACACACCTCTAGGTGATAGTTCTTGATTACTCTTTGATAAATAATTCGTTCTTATTGTGATATATGAGCATTGTTTATCAATCTGTAATAAACGGCGCCAAAATTCTGTCTGTTTTAAAGACAAAAATTTTTGAGGCGAAATACCCAATAAACTGTGAAAAAATGAATCCGCCTCGACAATATAGAACTTATCTAGATCTGAGTTCTTAGGACACTCCACAATTTAAGAAACAGGCGTTTTTATGTGTTGGAAACTAGAATTGATTAATCTTCACTATGAATTTTCGCCTGTAACAGACGTCCTTCTTACCTCATCTCTGAAAGAAAAATTATCGGTCCATCGAGTTCATTGTCAATTACAGAAAAAACACTTTTTAAGAAACATGTTCGGAAAGTCTATAAGACAAACACTTTCTTAGCCGCATTTCAGCAATCCAATCAAGGATTAATCGCAAGTAATTCATTACCTGTCGCCAACAAATCCACGTTTTCCCTCAATATCTTCATTTCAATTACATAAACGCGTATGTTAAGTGAATTTACCAGCATTGGCTAAAAAGTCCCGATAGCTTGCCCTGCTTTCCCTTAATTTAACTCGAATAAAAAAATAGTTTAAGCCTAATAATCACACTTTTTTATCATCGGTATGAGAATTTGAGCGCAGTAGCATTGCATAGGCTGATCATTACGAATTCTTGCAAACCTCGGATTTTACACGTGGGGGATTATACACAATACTACATACCTCATCTTTATAAATGATTTGTCCTTGTCGATACTCCCTTTAAGAACATTTAAAATTCTGTCGAAATCCTAGTGCATCTTCAGTATTTAAACTCGGAACATTGTTCATTGTACTAGTCAGTTATTTCGAAGATGTACACTGAGTACATACGTTGATATCTTGCTGTAATTTCTCTTTCAAAATTAGTTAAATTTGTATGTGTTATTTGGCCTAAAGTTTCTAAACGTATTATTGAAAGAAGGTAAGAGTTAATAAATAGCCCCTGTTTAGTAGGTAACATTTAAGCAATATCTCTACTTTCATGTGATTCAAATTATTAAAGTAGAACCTACAACGGTTTAAATATTCTATTTCAATATTAATTAAAATGTTGATCTATTTAGGTACTTCGTCACTATTGTAATAATAAAGAGAATGTTAAAATGTGATTTCTTAATATTATCTGATTTTGTTCTAATTGAAGCTTCTGCTGCAAAATATTTGAAGTTGAAAATAGGAACGCAATCTCAAACTACTTAGACTCTGAAGTCTTGAAAAAACTGTATGGCATTACTAACAAACTATTACCTATACAAAAGAGTAAAATACGTAAGAAATATCTGAATAGTTTAATAAGATAAAAGGTATTTATTTTTTTAAACTAGGAGTAATTTCTTTTATTTATGGTCAACAAATGAACAAACCAAAGATAATTAAAAAATTAACCGTTTTTGGCAAAAATAATTACTTTTACAGCACTAGAAATTAAAGTTTCTTAATCATTTATAAATGTATTATTATTTTTCTATTAATAGAAAAGTTGGAAAAAATCATTATGAATTACCATGTATTTACATATGTATAGAGGTTGATATACATAGTGTACAGGGTTGGCAAATTTCGATATTATAACTGAGAATCTCGATAACTAAACGAACTTCGAAAAAATGAACCCCCATCCTCATCTTTTTTTTGTGCTAAACTCGCAAAGCAAAAACTCGATTCCGTCTATTTTCCATAAATGACGATAGCTGGATTATTTACTGAATTACATGAAAATTACTTTCACATTATATTTTTTAGTAGAACTAGACGTTTTCAATATATTTTAAATTTATCATCAATAATTTTTAGGTTTTAAAACAAACCTATGTGTTTTTTTGCCCTAGATACTTTTTTTTCGGCTTGAACGATGTTATATACGATATGTGCGGTCAGTCCTAAAGCTTCATCTTATATTTTATCATTTAACTATCGAGATTCCCATTTAAACTATCGAAAACTCCCCACCTGGTACCCTACAAATTTTACTCATCGTCGATTTGACATAGATATTTTACAATACATTTATTAACTTTACAGATGCAAGACGGTAAAAATTTAAACAATCTACAACAAAGGTTTAGTTCTTGTTCAGCAGCTAACTATTTAGCAGAGTTGTCGATATCCTTCAAAATTGTGATATGAAATATCTAACAAGTGTGTGTCCGCTTGTAATATTCTAAATAATATAAAAAGAAATGAAAGTTTGTTTACTGAAATCAGCATTTGTTATGCAGTTTTTAGTTTTGCAATTAGAATCCATATTCTTCAGATTGTGATAATTGTTTTGTTTCCTTTAATATTGCAATAAATTAATACTGAACGCATTTACAATTAAGAATGTATTAAGTATTATCGAAATTTGTAGTAAATTTGGCAAATTCAAACAACTAGATTAAACAAACCTTAACGCAGTTTAAATTATAGTTGAGCAGATAGATGGTTATCGGGAAAATCGTTAAGTTACGTTTTCCTACGTTATAATATTTTAACAAGTTAATTTTCTAGGAGAAATATTGCAATGGCAGTTAATATCCTTGATATAACTTTCGCAATATTGGTCGGATTGACTATTTGGAATTTAACTCAAGCTGCTCCGCAATTTCCACAGCGAGGTTTCCAGTCGCAAAAAGATGATGAATCGCCACAACCGGTAAACGTTTTTACTTGCTCCAAGCATCATATTGTACTTTTGGGAGAGTATTTAATAGAATGCTTTCATTGTAATTAATCACTTCAAGTTTTTGCTGTATTATAAGGCTACACTAACTTTTTACTAAACGCATACACTTAATACTTCGACGCTTTCAATCAGAAATCACCAATTTTTTTGGAAAAAATCGCGAAAGCAGAATAACCGATTTTCCCATTTCAGCTAATACATAAAATAAAATAAGCAAATAATAAAATAAATAACTTACATCCGTTTGTTTTTCAGTACGATTTTCAATATAAAATCGACAACCCAGCATCACGAACGATCTTTGGCCAATCCGAAGCAGGAGATAGCCAGGGAAAAGTAATCGGCAGCTATTACGTTCTTCTTCCGGATGGTAGACTGATGAATGTAGAATATTCCGTAGATGGTGAATCGGGATTTGTACCTAAAATCACATTCACCCCTCAAAATGCCCCAGGAACACCAGTACCACCTCGAATCGGATGAAGCAAACATTAATAAATATGCGTACTTACCAAAATTTTCTTAGCTTTAAAAATGTATAGAGTATTAATCAAAAATTAAACGTTGCTCTGTTGTAAATTACTTTTGTAGTCCAATATCAAACACATAAATACCTTGGAGTTTTATCCAATAAGGGGATAGTCGGAGGTAGGAAGGCAAATTAAACCCAAAATCAATGTAACAATGCTTTATTCAAGTTTTTAAAAATAGTAACTGGAAAATTATTCTTCATTCCAAGAGTTGAGAGTCCAACTAAATTGAGTAAGGCTTTATTTAATTCACTTGATAAATGAGATATAAAATAAACAAAAAAGTTTTCCTATGAAATAACCGTTAGTTAATCATGCACAAAATCGGGCGTTAAAAACTGTTAAGACCTGCTATAGTAATTTGTCATAAAACCTACAAGTCTAAAAAAATATCTTATCAAACTTTCTTTACTATTTGCACAACATCTTCATCAGCGAGTATATGTTCCAGTCCAACTTTCTGGGGCTGATGCTTAACAGATGAACCCCATACAAGAGCACTAAAATGAAAAAAGATCAATTTGGTGCATGCATGCATAGAGGTGAATTTAATGTTCACGAAATACCCCCCGAGAAATAAAACATTGACAACGAGAAATGTATTAAAATAAGAACAATTCTTAAAGGAAAAATTTAACTGTTTTTCAAATTGTTGCAAATTAAATAAACAGCAAAAGAGCTAGATTCATAAAGCTATAATACTTACTATTTAAATTCTTTAGCAATACTTCTGTGCAATTTATTGCAAAAGTCTTCAACTGAAATGTGATCTAAATGCAACACAATGGGAGAGTTGTAATCAGGCAGTTGGCCTTTTGGCTTCGTGTATCTAAAAAGCAACAAATCCAAACAAATTAAACAATTTATTTTTTAAATATTTCAAAAATTACTTCAACTGTAATACTGTAATTACTTACATTCTTACTAGTTTGAGGTATTCCCACATTTTTTCCAATAAATCGTCAAAGTTCCATTTGTGATGAGCAGAAATCGGTACACAATGAGGTATCTTATAAATTACGTCTAGTTCTTCAATGCTAATTTGATCTAAAAATGTTTATACTTTAATAAGAGTACTTTGATATGATTTTTAAATGCAGTACCTATTTTGTTTAAAATATAAATACAAGGAACATAAATGCGATTTCCCTCAATAACGTCAATTAAATCATCACTGGTAGCATCATATTTCAAAGTAACATCAGCGTTATGAATTTTATACTCTGACAAGATAGTCTTTACAGTATCTGCATCTAATTCCGATTGAGTCACCTACAAATATAAATAAAACTGACCCGATCTCAATTATCTTGAACTTCGCAAAAAAATGACCTTTTTAAAAACGCACAATAGCTTACCATGCAATTCAAGTTTATTCCACCTTTATCTTTCTTTTTGAAATAAATATTTGGTGGCTGTTTGTTGAGACGTAAGCCGAATCCCTCCAATTCATGTTCAATCAATTTCTTATGAACTAGAGGCTTAAGAACGTCCAAGCAAAGAAATATCAAACTACAAGTTCTGGCAACTGCTATTACTTGTCTACCACGACCTTTCCCATCTTTAGCTCCCTCAATAATTCCGGGCAAATCCAACAACTAGAAAAGTATTACCGCCTTGATAACGAGTCAATTTTGTTTCACATATCAAACTAATCAGGACCCGAATAAAAATATGTGACCGTAGATGAGGGATTGTTAATTATGAAATACCTGTATTTTCGCCCCTTTATACTTAATGCAACCCGGCACAGTTGTAAGGGTTGTAAATTCATATGCCGCTACTTCAGAATACACCCCTGCCAAATTACTAAGAAGGGTAGACTTTCCTACAGACGGAAACCCAACGAATCCAACTCTAGCGTCTCCAGTTTTTGCAACATCGAAACCTGGAAAAATGTGATTAGTAAACCGTTTTAAAATGACTGCAGGCCGCATGCAAACAAAAAATTTTCACAATTGGAACCAAAGTAAAAAAGCTCCGGTTTGTACATTGATTCACATAAGTGAAATCTACTGCAATATCTGGAATAGTTATGAGATTACATGTCTTGAGTATGAACTGGTTAAGAATGATAAAAAGGTTGAATTTGCTTCGCAACCTTTCGAGAAGGGATCGGCAACATAATTGTATAAACCATGGACTTTAAGCAAAGTTTCTCAATTCAAATTGATCGAACATATAATGCTGTTAGGAACATAGAAATGAACTCAGGTTTGTAAATTAAATGTTTATATATCTAAGATTGACTTTATT
>NW_026018165.1:4608488-4662824 GCF_020466585.1 Dendroctonus ponderosae
ATTGACTTTATTATAAGCAAAAGATAGACACTAATGTCTAAAGCCGAAAATATCAATTTATAGAACCCGACCTAAAATAACATATTTAAATAAGTTTTCATTTACATTTTCTTTTAATTTCTAATTTATTTCTTAACTTCTTTAGATAATCAAAAAAACCGCATTAGGAAAATATTTCAAAACATATGTGGTCATAAGAGTTTTGGAAAAATCACTAAATATTGCACAGAACAACAGAAACAAAAACGAGGAAATGTTTTGCGTTCGTCATTGCTCGATCTGTGCATCATGCTTTACTCGACAGTTTCCCCAAAACCTATATATTAGATATTTCGATCTTTAATTACATGTGTTTCCTTTCTTGTGTTCGCGAAATACCCCCGGGGAGATAAGAACTTGACAATGAGAAATGTATTAAAATAAGAACAATTCTTGAACGAAACAGCTATATAGCTAAGTCGATATTATTTTGGATTATTTATTTAATAAATCCGTCGATTTTAAGTGCAGTGGTTTGCTGTTTTTTAATTTGAGTAAGCTCGTCTTTACTAAGATATCAGCGTTACCAAAATCAAACGTATCTAACACTTTGCGTGTATAGACGCTAAATTTTAGATCTTATGTGTTCTTTATCTTTAGCTTGGCTATTAAAGGGTGATTTTTTAGCGGTATAAAACTTTAAACTGAAATAAAACTCACTAAAATCATGTTAACGTCATGGTACTGGCTTAATTGAACAGGCAATTATAGTGGAGTCAAAATGGTCGAAAATTTGACTTCATTCGTGAATTGCTCTTCATTTGAGCCAGCCGCGGGGCCCACATGCCTCAAATCATATTTAAGCTATAATGGCATACAATTGTATTTTCAATAAAGCCATATTTCAATAGTGCCATGATCTTAACATGCATTTTATGAATTTTATTTAAATTCAAAGTTCTATACCTCTAAAAAAACAGAAAATCACCCTTTATTATCAGAATCCAGGCAATTCGCCCTGTAAAATGCCATTATAATAATATTTTTATTAATAGCACTTTCCGGCAAATAGCCAGAGGAAAAACAAATGTAATTCATTTGGTAACAAATTTTACGAGCACTAAATTTCGATGCGTGGTATGATTTTCTGAACCATTACATTCATTTTGTAGATATGCATACACAATAGTTCCTAAAAAATAGGTTGCAATGTGTGTGCAAATTCGTAATAAAAGAAGAAAACTAAAACAGTCAACTTGTAAGGCTGTCGAAAACAGACAAGAATACGAGTATTATAACATTCTTTGATGATTGAAGATGGAATTAATCGAATTTGTCAAATACAGTGTTTAATTTAGAAAAATCAACCAGACCAATTGTTAAAACTTTCAAATATTTGCCCTGAAGAAACGTTCATTTTTTCGTTAATAAGAAGCGATCACTAAATAGATTAGCTAATAAATCCAATCAGTTCTGACACTCTGTCTGTACAGAAAAGTGTCGACTTTCTAAATCTAAAAAAATGTATCTGGTTAGCACCAAAAGATCTTGAAAAACTTCATGGAAGAGAAAGTTCCCCACATTAAAATGACTCAGTAAATAGATTACAGATTACATTACCACAGGTGACAAGATTACCGTTAAATTAGCTGTACCGGCAGAAAGCGATTTGTAAATGAATGTTATACAACTTATCAGCAACGCAACAATAAATCGTACTTTCTTTGGATAAGCAATTATGTACATTCTTTAAGTATCTAGCACTTATGTGAACCAATGCATTTGGTGTCGCATCTATAAGTTAATAGGACATTAAACGCCAAGTATATATATACATCTACTATAACTTTAAATCAGCTTTGTTTTGCAAACTTGAAAAAAAATACAATTTTTTTTAAACGACTGCATCTACCCTGAATGTATTACCTTCTCCAGTGCCTCCACCACCTCCTTTTGGAGTAATGAGTTCTCGTCTAAGTTTAGCTAGTCGGGCTTTCAGAAGACCTAAATGTCCAGCAGTTGCTTTATTTTTCTGGGTTCTTGCCATCTAGAAAATCGGTGTTAGGTTATGTCTGGTGGAAAAGCCCGGTTTGCTGACTTACCTCCGATTCGATGGCAGCAATTTTCTCTAGAATGGTACTCATCCTTCAAACTTTGTTGGCTGAATGTAAATTATTTGTAAATTTTATAACAAACTTATTAATTTGAAAATTCAAAACAGACCAGTGCAATGTGTCGCTTTACAGGTTAAGTAAACCTATGTGAGCTTTGTTGCCAGCTCTTGGATAAAAGAAAATAATTGTGATTCTGGTAGTCACATCAGGTTTAAAGGAATATTAACTTTATTTTTATCAATCGGGCTATAAAATTTGCAGTTTAGAACTGCATGGTGTATGGTTCCCTTAGCTCCTTAATACACGTATAGGAATTCCAGTTAATGAATTAATAAATTGTTATCTACCGACAAATCGTGCTAACTCAGATAATGTGCCCAACTTGCACTTCACGCAATAAATGTAATATTTATATCACAAATAACAGATCACATCTGTGATTTGTGATAATATAAATCAGCGAACACATCTGTGATGTATGATTTATATTTTCATTTCGTGCTTTCTCAGATTCTTTATTAATTTTCTCATATTATATGCATACGTATGTTTACTTTGCAATATACAGGGTTACTGATTGAACTTTGGCCACCCCGTTTTTGCATCTAATTTGAAATTTAGAGAAAAATGTTAAATGCAAAAGTTGTAGATACTAACGTCTAGCTTATTTTAAGATAACACCAATTGATACAGGGTGTCTCAAATTCAAATGGCGGACCAAACTCAATTTTTTTAAAGGAATGCCCGAATATTTAAAATGGTTATTAACTCAAAAACAGTTGAAAATCATTATAGAACATTTATATCGAGTACGCCTAGAATTGTGCGAATAGTTCGAATATGCAATAAAAAGTACGGCATTCCATTAAAAAGAGGTAAGTTTGGTCTGCTACTTGAATTTGAGACACCCTGTATCAATTAGTGTTATCTTAAAATAAACTAGACGTTAGTATCTACAACTTGTGTATTTAATATTTTGCTCTAAATGTAAAATTAGATGCAAAAACGGAGTGGCCAATGTTCAATCAATATTGGTTATTAACGCAAAAACAGTTGAAAATCATTATAGAAGATATCGAATATGCAATAAAAAGTACGGCATTCCATTTAAAAAAACGTAAGTTTGGTCTGCCACTTGAATTTGAGACGCCCTGTATTAATAGGTATTATCTTAGCATAAACTAGACGTTAGTATCTACAACTTTTGTATTTACCATTTGTCTCTAAATTTCAAATTAGATGCAAAAACGGGGTGGCCAAAGTTCTATCAATAACCCTGTACATACCTATTAATTTTCTTAAACCAGTAAGAACATTTTTCTGAGATAAAAACATAATTTTGGAAAAGTATACCAGCGAACACATGAACGTGACTTCACGTGCACTGATGTGATTATCACTTCTTATGTGATTCTTAGTCTCAATTTCTTCATCTTGGTACGCCGTCTCCTAACGAAGGTTGACGATTCATCTTGTGGCAAGTTCTGCGTATTTCACCATCAATTACCTATTAATCTATCTCAGAATGTCATATTTTGCACTCCTCATTGGATCCAACATGCCCAATATACCTGGTCGTTATTTTTTTTATGTTAATTAGGAGTTCAAGATGCTTACGCACCCGGGGGAAGTAATAATTCTTTATTGTTCCTTTTTTGCACACATGATATCCGCAACATGCTTCCATGAAGGTACCTACATCTCAAATGCCTGCAATCTCTTTTCGGTAGTTGGATCGAGGATCCATCTTTCACATCCATTCAATAGAATGGAAAACACATGGCATCTCACCATACTCATTCGGAGATCCAGTCTTATCTCAGGTCTTGCAGAGTGTCTTCATAAGCGCTTTTCAAGGTTGTTCAATTCGATACCTTATTTCCATTTTGCAGTCGTATTGGTTGTTGATGTTAGTGCCCAACTATCTGAAGGTTTTCACCCGTTCTATACAGAGTGTCCCACAGGGAACCGACGCGATCGATATCTGGCAAAATGTAATTATGAGAAATTTGAAAATTGCACAGTGTGCTGAAGGCATTGGCGACAAGCGACCTGAAATATTTTCAATATGGCTTCCGGTTATATCGGAAGTAGGTATCAACTTGCTTATTTTAAATGGAACACCCTATATATTATTACATTTTTTAAATCTACTCCAAATTCTAAATATATTCTATGCATAATACCCTATACCTAGGTCGAACTGTTTTAGATATATTTGAAATTTTATGTAAAAGATGACAGTTGCAGTCACAGGAATAACTATTTATTTTTCCCATAAGCGAATATGGCCTACTTGATTTGAGTTGCATTTCTTGTCGAAAAGGTCTTACTTTAATGGAATTTCGACAACATTTATAAAACTATTAATACAAAGTGTTACAAAAATAAGTTTTGAAATGACGTTGAGAAAACCGCCAAAAATCAGTTTTTCAAATGAAAACTCCCATTTTTGATAATTTTGTGTTATTCAGTATTAAAAATAAATGTAAGTTTGTGTAAGATTGTCTATTGCAAAAGTGTTAAGTTTTCGAAATATTGTCAATTTAAAGTTTACACATGGCTATTTTGCCGCATCTTAATTTAAATCCTGTCATTCTTAACTGCTATGACGAAAGTGACAATTTATAATACAATCAAAAGCCAAAAGAATGCTTACAGCTGTCATTTATCTTTTGAAAATAATTAATAATCATGCCTGGAGGCTTAAATTATACAAACGAATATTATTTAAACTTATTTATTATCGTAATCATATGAATAATGTGATACAGTTATTTCAAGAACCGTTTATTTGTTATTAATTATTATTATAGGTATCAATTATAATTATATCAAGAACACAAACCAATTTTTTCTTTAAATCTAGGGCTCTTTAATTTTTTTGGTAGCTCTTATAAATTGAATATGCACTGTTATTAAGATGTATTCAAAATTCTTGAAATTTTCTATAATTTGTTTAACAGCACAGCGTGAAGGCTTCTGTTTTTGTGGATATTGAATATATTGATAATTTTATCACATTGTCCGGAAATAATAAATAAGTTTAAATAATCTTCGTTCGTATAATTTGAACGTCTGCGCTGATTATTAATTATTTTCAAAAGTTAACTGACAGCGGTCCGAATTCCTTTGGCATTTGATTGTATTAAAAATTGCCAATTTTGCTATGACAACTAAGAGAGTGACAGTATTTGGAATAAGATGCGACAAAATAGCCATATGAAAACATTAAACAGACGATATTTCGAAAACTAAACATTTTTGGAATAGAAAATTTAACAACCTTACCCTTATTTTAATACTGAATAAGAGGAAATTATAAAAAATGGGGGTTTCCATTAAATTCCATTAAAGTATTCTTATAGGAAAAATATCCCCTTATAGGAAAAACGAGTAATAATTCGAGTGGCTGCAACTATCATTTTTTACATATAATTTCAAATATATCAAAAACGATTAGACTTAGGTATAGGATATTATACATAAAATATATTTTTTCAAGCCCTTTTTCTCCAATTTTAGAGAAACATAGGTAGATACTTAAATGCCTAAATCGAGGTGACTGGCTACTTACATTTATCACCCTAAAACTACTGGCTTTAAAGCTAGAACAGATATGTGTGTGAACTAATACCAACAGTTTTTATTGAAAATATTATGCAATTAGTACGGCAAATAGTGTTAGTTTAAGCCCGCTGTATATTTTAACATTTGGAATGACCACTAATTGGAAACTCCAAATTTATCAATATCTCAAGTTGCAGAGAAACAACTTAGGAAAACATCAAAAATTTTAAAATGTTAACGCTCCTTTTATCAGAAAAAAATAATTTGCTTGACTAAAAAGTATTTAATTATATAAACCTGACAAAATCTCTACTTCAATATGCACATGTTTTTAAGAATCAATCTGCATATATATATCGTAGGTACCAAATATATTTGGTACCTACGAAAGTAAATTGGACTCCCTGTAATTTAGTTAAATCACTCTAATTGACCACATCAGTTTTGAAAAACTGCTCCTATAGTAATACCATTCTGTTTTTCTATCACCTGAAACCATTTTTCAAAGTAAGACATTCTAGTGAAAACTCTGGGTGGCGCTCTTTTAGCACAATCCGTTTCAAACGAGACTATTCCTATCAGGATGTTGTTCTGAATCAATGGTCCTCCTGAGTCGAAACGACAATCGCCCCTGTCGATATTGTAAGCGCAAACCATCGTTTCATCTACCCGATCTGTTTTAATCAACGTTTTACATCGTTGAAATGATATCAAGTTCATATCGATGCTGTAGACGTGGTTGCTAACTACTCCTTTATTTGAACTCCATCCTAAAGTAATAGCCGAAGTGTCCGTTATATAGCGATAGCTAAAATATAGAAAAATCCTTCATAATAACAAACTGTCGATTAGCTATTAATTTAATTTTTAATTTAAAGTGATCAATATTGCCTACTTTGAGCCAGACAAAGCAATGGGTTTTTCGTGTTCTTCTTTAAATGGCGAGCCCGCTTTTACTAGACACACATTAAATGATGAGCTTTTAGCAGTGAAGTTAATGTGCTGCACCAAGTTTTCCACAGAGTGTTTTTTGCCTTTTCGCCAATTTTCCGAGTTACTAGCTAACTTCAACTTCTCGAATGGATATATTCGTATGAGTTCACAGCAGTGCCCCGTTGTTACAACCCAAAATTTACTTATAATGGTTGTCCCTATAACAAAATATCTTTTGAAGTGTACACATTTTCCTCAATGCTTAAGCAATGAGTATCATGCTCTTTTAAGTCTTTAGCTATGGTTGTATCATTCTCAATTAATACATAGGAAATACGTATATTGTATAAGTGATCTTACCGAAATACAAAATTCCTGCATCTATAATAACTTATTTCCTTTTCCTCCTCTCTCTACACCATAAAATTTTCCCAGATCTAACCAATTTTTTAGTCATTATTTATGACCAATTGTATCTAATTTCCCTAGGAAGCTGATAGAAAATTATATAGTTTGCCATTTTTTTTTCAGTTGACTTATGGAGACAGTCCTCGTAATAAGCTTTTGCAAATAAAAAACATCATCGAATCGACTCAATCTTTCTAAAGTTAATTTTTCTTCTTATTAGCTTTTTTCTTTGCGCTTTGTTACGCGTTTTTTTAAGTTTCTTGATTATACGACATTTAACATTAATATAATAACTTGTATGGGTATTGTCTAGCTTTTTTATTGGTTCTATCCCGATAATTTATTTATATATCTTTTCCGAAAGCGTATTTAAATTTAATGTTCACTAAACTAATTTTCAATTTCGCAAAGCTAAGTGGCGGAACATATATATTTTTTTAATTTCCGCTTATAAAGCTACCATTACTATTCCTGTAGAGTGACGATTTTGTTCGCATCATTAAGTAACACACATGTAAAACAATTGCATAATTTGAAAATAGTGAAACTAAATATAGGTATATTCCGATCTGCACAAGTCCGAGGAATATATTTCTAGAATTTTATTTAATTTTTTCATCCTGCCTTTTCGGTTTATTTGGATTGAGCTCTCATATTCTCAACAACAATAAGTGAAATTACAGTGAATTTTGAAAGACGCATCTGGTATAGAAGTATAAAAACGTTTTTTTAGTTTCGGTTCTTAATAAATTTCTTCAGATCTTAAATAAGTGTATTTTTGAATCTTTAAATAAAAATTGTCTTTTACGTTACACACTCATTATGTATAGGTTTTGACTGAACTCGATTTTGAAATAAGCAAGTTAAGAATGCTTTAAAATGCATAATTGTATTTTTAATTTTAACTTTTAACTAAATATTCTTTGAATTGGTTTTTCGACCTATAGAATCGGTTACATTGTGTTGTTATTAGCTGCTACTTGAACAGTTAAACACTTACCACATATCAAAGTCATCGATGTACCCTTTAAGAGTACCAAAGCAGCCATAAAATTCGAATTAGCGCTTGGAATATTATTTTTATGAATCAAGGAAGAAAATTTATCTTCAGCTTGCAATGCTCCGAAGCGAAAAGCACTGTCAGTTACATCGCTATCAACCGTACACTTTTTTCTCGACTCCAAGATCATCATAATCAAAAGAATCAGATTGGCTAACGACACAACCAAAAGCGTGGTAATGGAAAAACAAGCGACACTCGCAAATCCTTCTGCCATTTTCTGGAAAAACTTACTACTGTAGACCTTTTTAACTTTCAGACAAAGAAAAACTTTCCTTTAGTGCAATGACTGTTCAATATTCAACTAAAAGTGCATTGAACTGTTATTTAGCGTTAATATGTCCTGCGTGTTTTTTTGATAGCGTGACTAAAAATATTTCAAAGTTTTCTATAGATACACGGTGTTTAAAATCATTGTTTCTGATGCTGATTTACCGTTTACAGTAAAATTTTTCATTACATCTAAACATTTTAGCTAGCAAATATATATGGTGTAAAAAATGCATGCGTTAACTCCCGGTTATAAGCTGATATGGTCCAGATTCTGCTGCATGCTTAGGAAATTTTCCTTCTTAATTTCTGAGTCAAATGCAGAAATGGGGAGAGAGTGAGTTTTAATTCATTTACGAATATTCCATTCAATTATATACAAAAACAATATTAAAATCCTTTACTAGATTAACTTTAATCAACTTCTACAATTAACTAATATCATTAAGGTTCTTTAAAAGACACATTAACTTGCAGTGAAAATTTCATGTTCCTCCAGCCAGTTACGAATTTTAATGCCATTAAAGTTTATAACTTCCAATAATTTGGCTCCGGCCTCAGAGTGTTTTTCGTTGTTCAACACATCTCTGCTTTCAGAGGCGATTTGAAGAACTTCGTCTTTTAAGTGTGAAGTTTCTTCTTGATCGTCACCGAAATTCCTGCTCAATATTTTAAATTTGGTCATGAGTTGCTCATTTAGAAGAACAGCTAAATAAATCGCCAATCTGCAAATGAAGAAAACAATATTTTACTAACTCTTGTATCTTCTTCATCTGTGAAATATAAAGGAAACAATATATTTAATTGTCTCAATCTAGAATCTTGAGGCTTTTTGAAAGAAGTTTCAGTATTCAAAAGATATATACTGCAGAAAATAAATCTGAAAATATAAATTCAAATTGCGAATGGATGCAACAGAAACTTTAAATTATTTAACATATGGATAGGAGAAGCAGGAAAGAATGTCCACACATGTTTTTAAATATGTTCCAATTGAATAAACAAACAAGCAAAACGCCGCAATCAACGACTGGTATATTATGCAATAAAATTGATTTAAATTTGTGAAAAAAACTTATTATGTTAAGACTGTACCTATTTATCATACTTAGTTTTAATAGTATTTTTACCTTGAGTTTCCTGGATCCAGTTTCTTAGTCAAATCAATCAGCTCCTGACACAATTTCAACTTTGCATCCAGAAAACTATTAGATATTTCAATCTCATCATCAATCTTATACAGTTGTACCAAAGTATGCTTTATCGTGTAAGCTAGATAGTGATTAGGATGCAGAAATATATCCAGTTTGCCTAAGAATTCTTCAAGTTCCTCAAGATTGGGACGCTTTTCGATTATTTTATTCACTTCCTTACTCAAGTGACTAACAAAGTCTGAAATCTCCTTATTGGGTAATTTTATTCCACATTTATTACACCTCCAATTCGTGTGATCCTCCGTAGGATTGACTGGCAATTGTATACCTTTACATGGTTCTTCAGTTGTTCCTAAGCAGATTAAAGCGCTGAAAAGGTTTTAGTTATCAACTTTCACAGTTGCTGAGAAACAAGTGTTTATTATAAAGTTCTATTGAAATATTTACTTAATACAAAAATAAATTTTAGCTACTACCTGAAAAAAGTACCCAGCTCAGTAGGATCTCGACATCTTTGGCAGGAGCAAGCAAAATATTTGGTTTCCTTCAGATGTTTTCTCCTTTCCTGAGTTCCCCACAAAATATTCGTATATGTTGTAGTTATATGGTCGCCTTGCTTTATGTGCAAAGCTGCTCTAAAATATCAATTTTTCGATCGCATATTAATAACATTTTAAAACATCAAATTATCTTTCTTTCTCATGAAATAACAAAATACTTGTTTTTTTTTCTGAAATATATACCATCATTCTCTGAGCGTGAACATATTAATATTATCGAAGATTTTTGAAGCCGAGCCATATATTCCAGGACTTTAAATAATTTATAATAATGATAATAAGTTCAAAATAATAATTTTAAAGCAATCAGCCTAACTGAAAAATACAAATTAAAAAAAAAATGGTGCTATTTCTCCTATTGATAATCACCCTTGTTAAGGTAATTGTTTTTAATTGCGCAATGTAATGCAATAGATATTAATTAATGAATCCATAACAGTCGAATTTATAGGTTTTTAAGAGTTTTTTTGCTTAAACTTTGAAAATAATTTCAATTGAAGTTGGAATTATACGAATATTCATTAACTTTTAGTTAGTTCCGCTCTCTGTATCTAACAGAATGTTAAAGTAATAATATTTGGAACAAAAAGTAACAGCGGTTTCCAAACATATATTCAAAGCAGCAATTCAAACAGTATACGCTGCGCGTTATTGAGTACCAGATGAGTATCGGTTGTTTGCCGTATGAAATTTTTTAAATTTTCATATGAATAAAAGATAGAATTAGTAGGAAAATAATTCCCAAGCATTATTAATGAGAAATATGGTATATTTTTATTTAAATTATTAAAATAGAACGATTTTTTTGAAACTTTATCTAAAGTCTGCGTAAAAATTTTTAATGCAAACATTTATTTAAAAATTACTTTGATAGACGTAGATCTACGTATACGTAGATAGTAAGATACTAATTAGATCTTAGAAGAAATTTTCAAATTGTGGTAGTACCTGCCATAATGAAATTAAGAACCGTACCATGTTTCTGAAACCATAGGACGAATGAAAACGTTTCTCAGAAACTCAGGAGACTAAATTTATAAAAAATTGCGCCCAACGCTCTTTATGCAAGCCATCTGAAAATCTTTACCATGAACTGCCACTGCATTCAACGGACATTCGCAATACAGATATATCGATCAATTGTAAAATAAAAAATTTACTTTTAAACAATTTCCAATAATGTTTTGCTTAAATGCAATGAATAAAAACTGCATAGCCAAACTTCAAACCGGTTTGTAAATTAAATATCCATGATTAACTTTCTTATATAAATAACACTGAACTCTATATCTAAACCATATGTTGAAAAAAACACGTTCAATGTTGGGTTGTAGTTAGCAATTAAATCTATATATCTGCTTGTAAATATTTACCTGAAAGTAATTTTATACCCATCCTCATTATCAATTGTTTGCGAAGTATTCGGAAGGCAACTATGCTCCAATAAGCTAGCAATTGGATATAATATGAATAAATCCAGCAATTCTGTAATTTCTGTAGCATTAACATCCAGAATAGCATAAATTTTATGCATGATATCACTTGATACTTGAGGAAGTATGGATTGGCCGGACTCTTTTTCAAAAGCCTTCAAAGGGTTTATATAGTTTTCCTCAACGTAGGAAACTTTTTCTTGAACCGCTCTGTATAAAGTTACTCAATCATTTAAAGCAAGTGTGGCTGGCAGATTTACTCACTTGTAAACCGGACTATTTGGACCTCTTTCATCTAAATGATCCTCCAAGTCCAGAAGAACATCCCATTTCTTTTTGTTGCTCTTCTGCAAGAAGAGCGCTCTTAGAAGAATCAGTATATCAAATCTGAAATTTGTTAGGAAAATCCGTAGAAAAATAGCGAATCCATATTAATCAGCAGATACCTAAAGTACTGGTACATTGACTGATTTTGTGTGGGAGGTCGCATTTTAAGGATTTGGCACTCCAGTCCATGTCTTTGGGGAGATTTAAGTCCCGCACATTCAGCATTACAGGCAGGCCATCCGCATTCCGGACAAGCATGGACCTCATTTAAGAGGATTCTGAAATATATTATAAGCATAATTTTTATTGTGTTTGTTTTTTAAATTAAGGACAAGAACCATTTCAACGTATAGTCTTGGACATACAATTTCTATATCAAAAGTAGCCTAAAGACGATTTGGAAGTATTGAAGTCGTTGAAATTTCGGTTCAATGAAATAATCCAAACAATAAATTTGTTATAAAACGTGTTCAGGTGTTTTACGGCTTTTATGGCGATTAAGTTTCAAAAAATTTAATGTTATCCAACAAAAAAATGTAATCTCATTAATAACTAATCACGATTTGACTTTGTAGAATGGTTTAGGTTTCGCTATGGTATGGTATGTATACTGAGTCTTTTCAAGAAGTGAAAAATTTACAAAACTCAAACTGCACTCAATCACTTACATGTTGTAAAAAAAAGTCAAAAAAGTTTAAAGAAGGCTAACGTACAGTTAAAACTGACCTTTTATAAGTTTTTATCAACCGACTAAATAACACATTATAAACGCACAAAACGGAATGTTTTCCGATAAAAGATAATTCCTATGCAGTGATAGTTACTTACCTCGTACAAAAAAAAATGTCTTTAGGATTTTTCCATTATCTAGCTATGTTCTTTGAAACATTAGTTAATGTACTTACTTGCTGCAGCCAACGCATGGAAATGGTCCCTCTTCAATTTTATACGGTCTTGGCCCAAATACAAGAGGCGTATCCACAAATATTATCTCTCCCGGTTCTAAATCCTTTTTTGCTTTTAGAAATCTACCCAGCTCTTGATTACTGCAAATCTAACTCAATTTTTCGCAATAAATGTATAGTCAAGATACAATCTGCAACTTCTCACTACCTTTAATTTCGATTTCAAAGGCACTTAAGGTGTTCATTAATCTATTGGTTTCAATTTAAACATTGATACAAAAGAAATTGGGAAAACAAATTTCTAGTTTTACTTGGATATTATATTTAGCATTTTTGAATAATACGCCAGTAGCAGGGCAAGTCCGCATCTTCTTACTCTGCAAAACTATTTAAGCACCTTTGAATGTTAAATATGAAATGGTAAAAACTTTTTGGTAACAAAATTGCAATATTCTCTTTCCTTATGAAAGCAATTAATAGAAGTGAAGCCTTCACTTTACATACAAAAAAATGAGGGACTGAGCAAAACGCATAAAAATAAAATTAAAACAACATTAAATTACCTCATAAAACACACAATTTTTTCTATGATTTTTCCAGTCATCTTTTTGATGTTCTCCTGAACAATAGTACACTAGTTTACACTGAGAACATTTCTGTTTGCACAGTTCTTTGCAAACTTTACAATGGCCTTCTATTTCAGACATATCTGTAATTAATAATTTATTTTACTAATACATTGTGTATATGAACTAATTCTTAGACTATAGTAAAAAAGGTTCTTTTATTATGTATACACAAATGTGTGCGTTGAAATGAGGAAATAATTGCAATAACTTTCCAATTTTGATTGGGACACTTGGTATTTAATAATTGAATTAAATTATAAAATTTATTAGATATAATAAAATCGAGATATGATTTAGGACCAATCGTTTTTGCTTTAATAATCCTTATCAATCAGTTGATCAAAAAAAATGTCAAAATTTTGCAAAATATTCTTTAGAAAATATTACGATCAATAATTTCGGTTGGCAAGTAGTAAAATTAATAAGTAAATAATTTTCAATGAATTCAATTCTGTAAAGGGATTTTTCAGTTTGATTTAAGGAGGTTTAAATGAATGTGAGATTCAAAGATAAATTACTGAATTACTTTTGGGCACAGGTTTTATTTTCATGGTTAATTTAAGTGGTCAGATGAATGATAGTATAAAAAATATAATATTTCCATCAATTTTAAACAATTCTAAAATATGTACTAATTTGGTATATTCAATGATACCACACTTTTTAAATTAACCTTATAAATTCATTTCAATTTTGGAGAGCACTGTTTTGAAAAAACTAGGACGAAAATACTATAGACGACTTCTGGACATAAAACGGAAGAATCTTCTAAATTTTCTATCAAAACCGTCTAGTTGCTTCTCGTTTCAGGCAACATTTTAATAAAACAAATCAAATAAAAGTGAACTGATCAGAAAATATAGTCAAATGAAACTAACATGATAATAAAGTGTAAAACTTGTCTAATTGATGCTTTTCAAAATAGAGCGGCTCACTGGCTCAGCTGAGCGAGAAGCATTTATGTTTATTGATTTTTAATAAAAATAGTTCAATACATTTTCGGAAATAACGTCTAGGATTTAAACATAATTTACCATTTCAGTCAGAAATATGACAAGAAATAACTTTTTAAATAAAAGACAACTTAAGTTAAACTTTTAAGAATCGACGCAACTTACATAATAAGTTGCGTCTATTAATAATAACGATTAAATTCTATTTTCCTTTTTGAAACATATCTTGAAAATAATGGATATTCAAATTGTATTTTGAAGACGAAATGCATTTTAAAGTAATACAAGAACAAAACCCAAAACAACTCATACAAATATCAATGAACGCAACAAACTGTGTGACAAAAATTTAACATACATATACGTAAATGATACTCAGCTGAAGAAAATCGTTGCCTAGAAATATAATTTGTATACCATATTTTTATTAGACCCGACAGTTGAATGTTGCAAGTGAAAACCAACTAATTCACTGACGAAAACCGTCGATGATAAAAATAGACTAAAGAATGCATATTGAAATCAATGAGATTCGCAAAGCGAAGATCGGATATGCATGCCGAAGCTATTATAACATCTATCTGTTAAATGTTCTATGCAACCTTTTGAAAAGCATTAATAAATGCAAAGGTTTTCGAATATTGTCTACTAGCAATTAAATGTTAATGAAGAAAATCATACACTTTAAACTTGAGTGTTTTAAAACAAAAATTATATAAGTTCCATATTGTTGAGGCGGATTCATTTTTTACAAACTTCTTGTTGGGTATTTTGCCTCAAAAATTATGTCTTTAAAAAAGACAGTATTTCCTCTTTTATTACAGATTGATAAATAGTGCTCCTATTTCGCAATAAGAACGAATTATTTATCAAAAAGTAATCAAGAACTATCACCTGTAACATATACTTCTATTTATATATTACCTGAGAATTACCAAAATAATTTTATTAATTAATACATCTATATTATAATTAATTACATTGAATTAAAACATAGCAGCTTATTCAGAAACTCCTTAGATATACAAAGCTTTATCGTCGCTACTGGAAAAATAGAGTGCATCATCTCAATGCTTTTTAAGTTTCAGCCTATACAAGATTTTACAATTACTATTACTGGCTAAAACAGTTTTAAATCATAATTTTCAAGAAACCGTTTTGCTCCGTTTTACCACCAGCTATGTTGCGATTAGAAAATGTGGTAATTCTTAATATTTCTTCAAAGGTGTGAAATAAGTCTTCTTGCAATGAAGGATATAAGTGGCAAACAAAAATAAACATATTTGACGTGAGATAATATAATATAAATAAAAATGAAAAAAACCTAAAAAATAAGAAAACTAGCGTTTTTGTTGCATGCTAGTTAGTATTAAAGCAATATATTTCTGGTTTTTTTTGTATACAGGTACATTCTATAATTTAGTCCTTTTCAAACTCTGATTCATCAGCTACAGCAGGAATATAAAATCAATGTTCTTCTTTGCCATCTCCTACATTAGCAATGTGGTGATTTTTTGGAAGAAATTTGCTCAGAAATCCTGATTGTTCTCTGATTTGGCGAACGTCTGAAGATAACAACTCTGTTCTCCAACCTCACTAAACAAGTCCAAGAGTTGCTTTATTGGCCAAATTTGCAAAAAATCCTATTCCATCGATTGATGGAATAAATTACAATGAAATAAAATATCACAGAAAATTCCTAAAGATTTTCCCAAATTACTCACATCGTCGGTTCAAATAACATCCACATAAAACCTGGAAACATTCCAACTGGAACACGATTATCTCGAATATTTATAAACTGCTTTCCCCACTCGATCTATTTTTAAAACAATTTTTGCTTAAGCTTTTCCACATTTTCGAGTTTTTTATTTGTCGCGGGTGTGTACTCGCGTGTATGAAAAATATGCGAATTTGTCAATGTTTTTAATCTGAAAACACGAACACCTAAAATGGGTGGTCTTAAATGTGCAGAGTGTGAAGAACCTGCAGAATTAAAGTGTTCGGCTTGCAAGTTAGTGGCGTATTGTGGAAAGGAACATCAGAAGAAGCACTGGAAAGAACACAAAAATCTGTGCAGACCGTTTGAGGTACTTTAAATGTTCCAATGAGTTCATTATCAGTTTCGACATCAGCAAATATTTTTCAGATTGTAACTGATCCGGAAAAGGGAAAATGTCTGGTCGCTACTCGAGACTTACAACCTGGAGATTTAATTTTGGTGGAAAATCCCATAGTGTATGGTCCTCGACCGCATATGGTTGAAGAGGGTCCGGTTCCATGCCCGGGCTGCTGCAGGTAAGTTCTGTAGTGGAAAATTTTCCGACTGAACATTAATTATTAAAATATCTTCAAAAGTTTTAAGCGAAATTTTTGTGCTTTCGGTTTTGTCTTTTTTAAGTTCCCTCTTTTCATCAATTTTGAAACGAAAATTTTCAGAAATTCTGGCAAACATTATTAAAATATTTACCGGCATTAGGTTAAATTGTTCTAAAAAATATAGTAAGTTTTTAAATACCAAGAAATTGGAACATTTAATGTAAAGTAGGAGGCTTTCTGCGGATCATTGCCTGAAACGCAGTTTTCTGGCGCTTTAGCCGGTCTTTGAAAAAAATGTCTTCCTAACGTTTCGCAAGTTCAACTGACTTGCATATTCAGAGGCGTTGCGCTCGTGAAGTATCGCTTTACTCGCCTGTTTCAAGAAATGAAAAGGATTGAATCAATCATAAAATTTTTGAAAAACAGTTATTTGTAATTCGACAAACATGTCGATGAGATTTTTTTAATTTGCAAGTTGCAAGAAAAATTTGCACATTTTTGTCTTTATTTTTAATTTTTAGTGTTCGATATCTACATGTTTTCAAAAACTATAACCAATTGATTGAATATGTTTAAAAATTAAGTAATATTTCCATTGCCACGTTTTGCTTTCTTTAGAACAATCAACGCATTCAATTGTGAATCTACAATTTTTATTTCACTGTTGGGTGCTTTTTTCAATCCAAGATTATTTTTCTTAACATTTATCAAGTTGGAAAAAATTTCCTTAAATTTTTTCTGAAATTATTCTTTAAAAATATGTGAAAATTAAAAACGTTAACTGCATAGGTGAGATATTCTTCAAATTTCCTTTAATTCAGGCAACAAAAACGCAAATTCCACATTCATTGGTTTATTATGAACGTTTCTGTTTTCAAACCTCTATCGGATAAAATTCGTTTTCTTTATTCAGTGTACTTTAGATAAATTATTAAATTATCCATTTTAGTGCGAATTCAATTCTTGGAATCGCTAATTTATTTAGAATTCCGTTAAAAAAGATATTTAAGTGTTTGTATATTTAGTAGAAAAGCCGTTTTTATTGATTTATTTCTAGATGATCGAAAATACAGCAACAAGTTGCAGATTTTTCGGTTTTCTTTATCAGAAAGTTCGTTTTTACAAGCGGCCTGATGTTTATCTTTAAGTTTATGGGGCTATAAAAAACACAAAGAAATATTTAAAATATGTTTATGACGAAGTAAATAAGCTGTATTAGTTCTTCGCTCATATGTTATTGAGTCTTGGGTTTAAAATTGAAATAAAATCAATACTTAATAAGCGTCTTATTTATTACCAAGTGAGAATTTGTAATTTATGTTTTTAGATTAGTCAATTAAAGAATCAGTATGATTTCCCTAACCGATCAAATCATACTGAATCTATAAAAGTTGTCATGCTAATGCTAAACAACTTATATCATTCTGCGAATCAGCAACATTTTGTTGAGATACCAGAATTTATAGGGAAATGTGCCTAAGGCTTCATACTCAGATTTTATATTTTCAAGACACATATACTATAGAATTAATTATTTAATTAAAATATCTTAAATATAATGCGTCACGAAAATATAAAGCAAAATAAACCCACTAAAAATGTTTTCATTTAGTAGCAGTATAATTAAAATGTTGGTCAATAGGGTTTTAAAAGGTTGCACGCAAACTCCTTAGCAATTTTATTAGTAAATTTATTTGCTAAGAATCTCTAATAGGTACCATATATTTATCTGGAATCTCGTTATTTTTTAACGAGTTCGCGCTTTATATGATTATTTAAAACATGTTTAGGTCGTATCGCATTCAAACATGGAAGATCTAGAAATGAAAGGGACCAATAGGGCCAAAAATATTGACAAATTTTTCAAGAAAATAAAGGCTTTAACCTTATAGCACGTATAAAAATTATATTTAAACTATAAACTGATAACAACATTCTCACAGTATTTAAAAACAAATATTAGGACTGAAAACACATTACAAAGCATTACAGAAAAGAATAATATTTAATTAAAATTTGTACAAAATTGTATATGTAAAATTCTATACCCTAATTCCTATGAGTCAACCCAATTTAATAAATTGGCACAGGAGACACAAGAAACTGCTAATGTAAATGCTTGTTTGTGTAATGTTTTATTTTTTAATGTTTATCTGTTGTTTATTTCTGTATGTTTTATTGATTCTTATCTGTTAACAGCATATAGGTAATGCGCGATTTTTTGCTTCAGACGCAAAAATATTATTCACATTTTTTTACGGATTTCCGAACTAGTCTATAGAATTAGGGAAGCGACATATTAATTTTTTTTCTCGAATCATACTTAGAGGAGATGAAACAATTGCACTATCCAATTAACTTTTTATATCATAAATAAAAGTTTTATCTTCTTTTAAACCGGGAAACATTTCGTGTTTCTTAATTTCTATCGCAGGTTTATCAGGTATATCAGGTTATAGCGGTAATGAAAGTTTTTCGCGTAAAATAGTCGAAACTGTTCGGCAAATTCAATAAAATTTACTTTAATATTTAAATAGAACGAGTTTACAAGCAAATGCTAAAATGATCAAGAAAAATGTGTACAAATACAAAAAAAATAATACAATATACAATAGATTTCCTTTTTTGTTCGACCGCAGGTTAATTATTGCTGATAATTCAGCGCGCTGTGATGGATGCGACTTTCCGATCTGCAATCCGGATTGTCCTGGACTCAAAGATATGGACAGACATGGACACGAATGCATGATTTTAGGTCTACGAGACGTAAAAGCTATAAATGGATTGCATGATTTTTACAGGTACTTGCCAATTATAACATGTTTATGTTGGTTTAACATTATTCTATTGAACTTTTCAGGCAAGATGCCCTATTGACTCTTCGATGTTTGCTTTTGCAAAATAGGCATCCAAAAAAGTTTGCACAACTTTTGGAGATGAACAGCCATCAGGATAAGCGAGGCGAAGATACGGAAACATACAAGTGAGTTTGTCATTTAAAATTGTTTTAAAAAGTCACATCCATAAAATTCATAACGAATATGATTTAAAAAGTTATTAACACAATCGCGTTTAACTTTAGCACGTACTCTAGAAATTGAAATTTTCTTTTAGAATTGTTAATAGAAAATTAATTGAATTTAAGTCTTATCTTGAATATGACGATTATTTCAGTATTGTTGTTTGTATGGAATGTTCACATGAAAATCATTTTAAAGAATGGGTAAACAAATATGAAAGAAAATACTAACAAAAATTGTTTTTTCCAAATTTGAATACATACGTACTTCCCTTTCATTTTTCTCAAAGTTTATTTGAAAGTTTCACTAAGTAGCAATTAATAGATTTATTGGAAAAGTTCAAGGATTAAGTAAAAAGAAGATTAACTTTCCCATCTTTTACCTCAAAAACTAAGGTTTTTTTATAATAAATCTACAAAACAATTCTGTTCTAAAATGAAAATGTTTCTCATTGTTGAAGTATATCCTGTATAAGTATTTTTTAAAAGTTTACTTTAATAATTTTTTTAACTGTAATAGAATTTTCATTCGACTAACAACTTAAAAAATATCAACATAAATTATCAACATTGTAATATTAATAGTAACTCTTGCAAAATACATTAATATTTAAAAATTGCACTTTTTAGAATCAACGAAAGTCGAGTTGTGGACTATTTGCAGGACAACTTTTTTGCACCCATGAGAATTCTAGAAGGAAAATCCGGAAAGCAAGTGTTGAAAGACATTTCTAAAGAAATTATTCATCAAATTTGTGGAATTGTCGACGTTAATGCACTAGAAATAAATCAGGATGCCGAAGTTACAGCTTTGTATCCTACAGCTTTCCTGATGGAACACAATTGTTTAAGTAACACGAAGCATATGTTCGACAATGCTGATAAAGGGTAAGAAAAATGATAATTCAAAGATTTTAGATGAATTTAATTGGGTAATAAATACATGAACATACACGATCAGCCAAACAAATATCCGTATTGTACATTATTTTATTCATCGGCCAAATGAAAGGACAAATTTGGGCACAAAAAAATAATTTCTAATCAAATTTAAAAATATGTAGGAATTTGGCTACATGAGTGGATTAGTTTTCGATATAGCTCTTCATGTTCTCAATTACTCTGTTATCTGCTTAAATTGTTAAAATATGATCAGCACAGATCTGAATATGTATTTGGAACATTTTCGTTTAATGGCCAAGAAATTTGCCTATACCAAAGTGCTAGTTTCTTGCAATCAAACTCCTCAGCATAAGAGGATTAGTTTTACGAACAATAAGCATTTAATTTATGAACTTATCGTTGTTTCACAAATAAAATTTTATCAATAAGCTTCCTAATAAAAAGTTTGCCAATATTTAATCTACTAGTGATTTAGAAGAAAGTTCATCAGCATAACAATATAAGTTTTTTATCGTTTATCGTTAGAATATAAATTGGTCTTTGGTTTACAAATAAAATTTAATAAATAATTCTAGATATACAATCACGATTAGAGCCTCGTTGCCTATAGCTAAAGGTGATCACATTTCAACCATGTACACTCACGCCTTGTGGGGTACTCAGGCTAGACGAGAGCATTTGAGAGAAACCAAGTACTTTTCGTGCAAATGCCTCAGATGTGCTGATCCTACTGAACTCGGAACTTACCTCAGCGCGTTAAAATGCATTGGCACGCAAGATGATGAGCCTTGCGGAGGTAGTTACTAATATATATATACTTTATATCTGTTAAATTTTTTAATTTGCACTTGGTGCATTTGAAGGCATCCAGCTTCCAATAGACCCACTCGATGACAATACGGAATGGGCGTGTAATAAATGCGACGCTAAATTAACCAATCATGAAGTCTGCTTTTTGGTCAACCAGATAGGCGAGGAGGTGGATAATGTTCAACTCTCAAATCCGACTGTTCGAGAATTGGACAGTATTTTAACGAAAATGTTAAACTTTGTCCATCCTAATCATTACCACGTTTATTCTGTGAAGCATTCCTTGGTACAACTATATGGTAAGGATAAAGACAGGTTTGTTCAAAGAGAAAGTCGCACTCTTATTTATGACTATTTAGATATTACAGATTGGCAGGGTTTTAAATGTAAAAATACTAGTTTTGCTTTATATTTTGTAAATTTATTTTTTTCTTATCAGAACCCTACTACTTTTATGATTTTTATTAGAGCAATGGTAAGTAAATAGAATTCTCACTTATTTAATCAGACGAAATTGCTAACAATCGGCACCTGGGAAGATTAATAAGGAAAACTGGAGAAATTGTAAGAAACTATATCGTTAAACCGATAACGTAAACTTATTTTTTTGGTTTGGATGGATGGTTGACAACAAGATGAATTTCCATTCTATTATGTAGATTTTTAAGTAAGAATCTCCAGACGAGGAAGACTGGTTCATGGACAATTCATTCAATAGAACTACCAACAAAGTCGCCTGATTTCAATTATTTGGGCTTTATTCTTTGGAGGAATTAAACGAATATTTTTTATGCGAGGGCAGATTCAATTTCCAATATTAACACAACATTACAAATCAAAATCAAAAATAGTATACTCGAATATACTCGTAAATGGTGCTGGACTCGTAATTAATATCTTATTAAGTCTAGTTTATGGTCCAATAAGTAAATTTTTCTGCTCACTACTTGAGTTACTTAATTTTAAGGGTTTTCAAACCAAAAGTTTTTTTATTAATTTATACTGTATAGTAAGATTTACTAGTTCCATCAAAAAAGTTGATATCAGGGTGATTCAAAATTGGGGTCATTTATCATAAATAGCAGTCGTTTTCGTTACCGTACTCTGTATAAAAAATATTGAAGATTGATGTTTGCTTCAGGTTATCAGCAAGGATACATGCCAAATCAACTAAGCGACGACATAATTGCTAAAAAGGCAACTATGTGCCGTGAACTATTGGAAATAACAAAGAAAATTGATCCAGCAAATGCTAGGTATAGTAAACGTGAAATAAAAATCAGTAATTTCTATTGAGTAAAGCAAATGGTTGAAAATTGCGTCCCCTTAAACAATACATCATATTTTTTCTAGGCTTCCTTTGTACTCGGGAGTTTTGCTTCATGAGCTTTACTTGGCCAATATGATTCTCATCAAAAGGAAATGGGATCTTGGTATTAAAACCAAAGTAAAGTCGATCAATGTTCTATTGCAAGAGTGTCAATCCGCCCTAAGTCAAGCCCTTAGAGTATTGGAGAATGAGCGCAATTCACCCGCTGGTGAGAAGCTAATCAGCTTAGTCAAATTCTCCGGCACAGAATTTGAAAAATTTGTATCCCGAAATAAAATTGATTTATCGGGAGTAACCACTGGGAAATCCAACTAATGATTAATATCAATAAATTAATACTGTATTTGTACTAAATAATTTGGCAATTCTGTTGTGTAAAATAAATAAATAGTTTACTTGCTAAAATAATTGGTATTTTTCCTTAGATTTTCTAATATCACTCGGGACCTTGAGCAATGTGTTAATGCACAAGTCCACTTTGCGTTGCGAAGGAATACAGCTACAACTCCTTTACGTTTTAAGAGCAAAATATTGCCGATTTCAATCCATGCATCTCAATTTCACAGCTTCACAAACTGCTCGCAACCAAATCCCAACCGCATGGGCCCCAGGGTTCGGATATTTGGATCCCTGCTGTCTGGTGCTTTGCGCTACTTCTTCTGCTTTAGCTACACCAGTTTCAAATGCATAAATATATTGCCCGTTTGCTGAGTTCTTCCTAACTAATACTGCACAAGCCTCTAATGGATCGTACATGGTTTTGTCTCCTATATCCACGTTGCCATACCTGAAAATAATCAATTTGCTATATCGATTATCAAGTATCTGTGTTTTTCGTCCAAAATT
The DNA here is from genome assembly GCF_020466585.1 of Dendroctonus ponderosae. NCBI lineage: Eukaryota > Metazoa > Arthropoda > Insecta > Coleoptera > Curculionidae > Dendroctonus > Dendroctonus ponderosae. Next base: position 4,632,011 of record NW_026018165.1, read on the forward strand.
TATTTTCAAGTTACTAAACTTGGACTTAAACAAGTCCTCCATTCAATTTTCGTGCAGAATATTTTTCTTTTAAATCGGATATTTAACTTATAATTGATGTGATATATCAAATTATAAAATATATAAAATAAATAATATAAAATATAAAAGACTAAAATTTTTGAGGCGAAATACCCAACAAGAAGTTAAAAAAAATATACATTTTCAATACAGGGAGAACAAGCGCTTTCTGTAAAGACACATGGCGCCAGTTTTTTTCAAACTCATATGAGGTCCTTTGCAACATTTTTAATCTTAGATATATCCAAAAACATAATTTTTCGAACACAACACATACCTACACATTTCTGCGTTCAAAATGTAAGAACATTTTCTGATAACTTGTGATGTTACATCGTTGAAAAGTTATTCTGAAAGGAAACTGAGGATGTTCTACAAGACCCAAAAATAAAGCCAAATAAAGCACACAGAAGGTTAAAAATGTTGAATGAATGATAATGTTGAACTAATGAAAATATTAATCATTGTAAAGCCTTCAAAAGTTAATTCAAAAAATTTTGTTAGGTTCGAGTATATCAGCAGAGAAAATTCGAAAACAAAATTTTCATTATTCCTTCTTATAATTAATGATCAATGTATACTTAAACTGTTTTATGACTTTCCAAGTAAAATATTTAGTTGTCACATTTCACATAATTTATTATTTTTTTATATTCCATAATTTAAGTACTTTTGAGTTCTTATCTAAATTTTTTCAAAATTTTCAACTGCTACGTAAGACTAAAACTACTCGAAAACCAAATTAAAAACAGCCAACACTAAACATTTAAAGCAATTTACGGCCTTTGATTTAGACATTATACTTTATTATATTATTTTAATAATACTCATAAAATATTTTAATATACGCAAATATACGATATATTGCCTCTTAATGATGAAAAATACTTAAAATCCCATTGAAAACACTTACAAGTTTCTTGAAATACTGTATTTAATCTTAATAATCGTATCAAAACTTAATTTTTTACATATCTAGTTTTATATTAATTATTATTTTATATTTGATAGTAAAACAACTGAAACGTACGTAATACAGCTGCCCATAAACTTAGGTTGAAAACTCGTTTAAAAAGAGGCTTTCAAATTTTTGACAACTAAAATAAATTAATGTAATTGAATTATTCTTTCTTAAGTTTTTATTGACCAGGTTAATTTAAAGGTGTGTTAATTGGTAGAATGACGTTAGCAAAAACAATAAGAAAAGGATGTAAAATTTAATTTGAGGATTATCCCTGTAATAATGTGTTCTTTAATTGAGCTGAAAATGTTACCTTTGTTTAATTGGTTTTAAAACGTTAAAATTCTCAAATAATTCGTGTTTTTTATTTTATATTATTATAATGTATTCACAGTTAAGAAAGAGGCAAGAGTATTATTTATTTTCTGAAGTCTGAATGAATAATTTTAAATTCTATTCGAGATCCGCATTCAAACACCTTAAGCTGATGACGATTTTTAGAAAACAAGTCTCTGTATCTGAAATATGCAAGTATTATATTCACAGAATGGAACAGTAACATAAGACAGCGGCTTTGAATGTTTTGGATATATCCGAAAGTAATGGAAATGTTTTAAATATATTTTTATTTTAAATTCTAATATAATTATTCCATTACATATTGTTCAGCACCAAAATGTACAGCTATACCTGCGGACGTTTTTGTTCACAGGTGCTTCTGATACGGACTCAATATGCACAAAGAAAAAAATTTAAATATTTGTCTACCTTTGGTTTCAAACTCAGATAACCAACTTACTTCTTTATGGCTAAACTGGCATTTTCTAATGCTTTCAGCCACATTTCCGCTTGCACGTTGTCTTCTTCCGAATACTGTCCAAATGTTTTTGCTGCAGCCTCGAAAATAATTGAATACAGACAACCCATGGTGCCTCCAATTGATTTCTCCAACAATTTACTCAAGGAAAGGAAAAATGTAAATGGGTAGACGGCGTTTAGCTTGTTGTTGCATGCTCTTTTGTTTAAAACTTCTGCCATAACTCGCAACCTGGTGCCAGTATCGCCGTCACCTGAAACAAATCAACATCCATTTGAAATAGTGCCAACGTTTCTATATTTAATAGATATTAGGAAACTTTTAAGTTGAAATGCGTAATAAACTACTTAAATATTAGATAATATTTTACTCGACTCAATTTTAGCTCCATGCTAATGACAGGCTCCTCAAAAAATCCTTGCTGTTCGAAAACTTAAAGCAAAATGTAGATAAACCCTACCTTGTTCGCTATCCATCTTATTCAGCATTTTTTCGCATGATATTAAAGCATCACAAGCAAACTGAAGACAAAGTTGCAAAATATTAGCCGCTCGGTCTTGTAGTTTGGGCCCCTTAACTGGTGGTGACAGTCTACACTTTTTCCTTAAGCTGCCAGGGATTATATTCTCGGATATAGAAATGGTTTCCCTTTGAAAAACCGGCTTCCATCCTATAAATCAAACTGTGAAAATTATGAATACATGAGGTGGTTTAGTTCTTATGTTGAATATTTATATTACTACTTAAGTGTAGGAAAATAGTAGAATGGTTTGAAGCTTAAAATAATGCAGTGACCTTTGCAGGAACGAATAAATAACGAATATACTAAAATTCTAGAAAACTAGAACTGAAATAATGGTAATAGTAGAATTTTTGAACTTTTTTGAATCCAAATGTTGAACAAGTTAGAGCTAAATTTAAGTACCTATAATTTTTTATGAAAAACAAGTTTATCAGCATTTTACTACCGGACGGTTAACAAAAGATTCGAAACTTTTATCTCTACTGAATATACAGTGTCACAGAAATAAGTACCTACCGTAAATTCAGGGAAAATAGACCTTGACCAAATATGAAAAACATCCAATAATAGACCCGCAAAAGTTTCGTTGTGAAACGCGGGGCGTCACAGTTTACTTTGAAAAGTAGAAATTTCTGCCAAACGAGTTTAAAGAATTTGATAAAACTGGTAGAAAAAAGGTAGTAAAGCCTAGATGAGGTGCTTCTTTTCAGTTATTTTATTTCTTGTAGTTTTTCAAGTGGCGTGGATGCCGCTATGTTATTGGGTATTTTTGAAGAAAATACCTATCGTATGCTACTGATCCTTTGAAGAATAAAAAATAAATTTAATTAAATGTTCAACCCTGAAGAAAAAACACTCTTTTATTTCCATTTTCCGGTAAAAAAACACTTTTATGATGAAAATAATCTAGGGACAAGCTACAAAATAATCCATTGGCGCTGCTAAATAGGGCTCAGAAATGTATTGATGTCAGTGGCAATCATTTTCAGCAACTATTATAAATACATATTAAGTCTGTTAAAATATTAGGTAATTCTTAAAATAAACTAAGTATTTAGTTCTTCGCTTTACCTCATTGGTATTGTGAAATTTCATCATCAAAATCTTTTTATACCGGGAAACGGTGCGTCGTACGACAAAAATAAAAGAGTACTTTGTTCTTCAGAATTGAACAGTTAATTAAAATGTATTTTTTATTCTTGAAAAAACCAATCGTGTTCAAATTTACGCCACTGGTAAAATTTTAAAAAATTCATTATTTAGAATAAGCAGATCTTACAGCCTTCATTACCCACAAAGTTTAATTAAAATTTATCAAACCGCTATGCAGAAATTAATGTTTTTGTATTTTTTAAGGTAAAGTTAGACGCCCCGTATTTTCACTACTAAGCTGTTGCCCATGTATATTTTGCCCATGTATCTTTGTATTTTTTTTTTAATTTGGGAAAGGTTTATTTACCCCTGAATTTACAATATCTACTTATTTCTAAGACACCCTGTATATAATTTATGTTAATGTATAAGTATTTAAAAAGTCTCGAATAGCAATTTGATAGCAAAAGCTCAGCTTTTGCGATCGCATTATTACTTAGGTATTACTAATTTGATCAAGTAGTAAGTAACTACCTACTTAAATAAATATTGCAAATTATCAAGAAACATTTTTTTTCTATAATAATAAAAGCAAATTACCTGTGGCAGCACATGGGTCATCCAAAAGATCTACCAGATCCTTATCAAACACTTTCAAAATAGTCACCGTTAAGTCCACATCGCACTTCAAATGTAAATAAGTCCCTATATAAAATCGAACCACTTGCAATTCCAGACCACTTAGAAACTTTAGTGAATGTCTAAAAAATATGTACTCTTCATGTTGACCTAAAGCTCCCAAATTGTTCACTAACACCACTACACTTTCTCCTGATACTAAATTTAGCGTTTTATTTGAGCTAATTTCCAGTAGTAAATGTTGCACTGTTTCATCTAAAATATCCATTATTGACAATTTCTTTAAGCTCGTTTTTCGTCGTCCTCCACTATCCAAGTCAGTGGCACATTTGTCGCAATATAGGCAATCCCTCGAGGATATTAACATTTTCTTTATATTCGTTCCAATGCTAATAATGTGCTCATTCACTTTAGAACAGTAACTATATATTTCTGTCATAGACTTATTTCTCACTGCCAGGGCTCCAGCAATTTTATTGACTAGAACAATACCAGTTAAGCCTCTCCTTCCACTTCTGGGGTATATGTTGTTGCGACAGTCATCGGATACGCCTAAAAGGGCTACATGCAAATCATCATTTTCAGCACGCTCTACTGCCAGGCCAAAGTTCAATAAATCTGTAGAGGTTGCTTGAACTGTAACAAGAATCCCTTTGACGTGGTTAACACTGAGTTCCCTCAAAGTTCTTAAAACCACACTTGGGGTAGGAGGATCTGTACCCTTTCCTGAAAAGTTTGTGTAGGGCACAATTCGGGGTGCACAATTCTGTTGAAGGATGTACCTTGAACTGCAGCCGTTAACATCCCAGCCCCTACATACTCGGTGTGGCAGGAAGAGCCTCCAGACACTACTCTTACTTTATCATTTTCTTTGTAATTTTTCATCGCGATAACTTCGCCAAAATCAAATAAAACGACGTCATGATTGAATGATGCATATCCTCTAATGTACAGGTCGATTTGGTCTTGGGAATTTATGTCCATATTTTGTAGAATTACAAAGAATTTTGAAGCAAAATTTCAAAACTAACCTAAACAGCTGTCGTACATAAATACACCCGAAGTTAGCCCCAAAGTTGTGTGTATGAGCTGGATAATCATCGTCAACTACTAGTACGATCCTGCAATGTCCTGTGCGAGAGAATGAGAAAACACGATTGGCGCTCGTCGAATCCAACATAAGGTGCAAACGAAAAGCGATGACCAATGACCTTATGATCAGCCTAACTTCGTGGCACTTCAAGTGACAAAACTCCCTGACATTTCCTTATAAGGAAAACATAACCGCTACATTGCAGGAAATAAATTTGAGGAGATAAAGCAGATATTTGCAGTAAGTAAATTGGGTGCAAGTGTGTGAACTGTGTCCAAAATCAGTTTCATTACTTTCAGTTTGAACATTGAATTTACTGTTGCCCAAGTCCCAAGGTTAAGTTGATTGATTAACCGCTTTATTTAGAAAGGATATTTGTGGTCCAGAAGTCATGTCCTACGCTTGTAGTAAGTTGTTTTAAATCCAAAACTTTGCTTTCGTATAATGTAACAAATTCCCCATTTGATTTCTAGAAAGTATTTACGCTACTCTTCCCAAAACTCAAAGAGGTCAACCACTTGTTTTGGGTGGAGATCCTAAGGGGAAAAATTTCCTGTACACAAACGGAAATTCCGTTATTATAAGGAATATTGCTGTAAGCATGTACTGTTTCATTATGTTACCCATAATTCATCTACATTTGTAGTTTTAGCAAGTTATTTTCATTCGTTCAACTACTTAAATTTACTGTGGTTTTTTTTCTAGAATCCTGCCATTGCTGACGTTTACACTGAACATTCTTGCCCCGTAAATGTTGCAAAGTATTCACCCAGTGGATTTTACATTGCATCTGGAGGTAAGTGTAATTGCACGTTTAAAAATTTACTGGACACTTGTTTATAGGATGTTTTTAAATAGTTGTTTATAATTAAGTCAACTCTATTTTTCAATGCGATTTTAGGAATTCTGAAGAAAATTAGTATTCGTAATTGCTTTCGAATACATCAAATGCAAATATTTAATGACTCACAATTGAAGAAATGGATCATAAACGAAATTGTTTTTATATACTTAATAAGTACTGACTGGAAACCTTCATTTAAGTATCATCAGTAAATCTATTGCTATATAGAGTACATACAGGATTATTGATTGAACTTTGGCCATCCCGTTTTTATATCTAATTTGAAATTTGAAAAAAAATATTAAGAACAAAAGTTCTATACTTTTTTATATTTAATTAATGTGACAAGATTAATAATTTTTAAAGAAATTTCATAATTTTTAGTGCATATGCGAACTCCACGTTAAATTCCCCTCAACTGGTTTTATATTTTATTTTAGAGAAAATAATTGCATAAAATTTAACATCACTTTGATATCAATTAATATTATACTTTATACATCAACCATATTTTTCCCTAAATATAAGAATGAAAATTATTCGTTGACCCAGTCAGATTTAAAAGCAAACACTGTTTCGAAGTGTTTTGTAAGTTGTTCATTTCACTTACAAAGTTTATGACAATTTTATTCATCTTTGATATTATTATTATTATTATTAATATGAATTATGTTTAAAATATTAGAATATTATCAGCTTCAGGGTCTGGCAATTAATTGACTGAAATTCGAATGCAGAGAGAAATACATGATATTATTAATTTTGTTATTTCATAAAATAAAATTAATTATTGGTTTATTTCTTCATTTCTTCAGTATGGAAGAAAAACAGATTCAATTCCATGTTTCTGTACAAATCAGGTTTTGCGAGTAAAAATCATCGAAATGAGCTTTAAAAACCCTTTAATTAGTGAAAAATGAAAGTAAAATTCATTCCTCAAAATGTATTATAGTTTACCCACCTCAATGCATTTTCGATATCGTGTAACTAATGACTTTATTGCAACCATAAAAAAACATATTCTACCTACTTTTTATACTGAAAAGTACCTATGTTTTATAATGGTAGAAATTAACATAAATTAATAAAAAGAACAGTCGTGTTTCGATTTGCTGATAAAAAATATTCAGTTTGGTAATAGAACGGAGTCCATAGGCAAAACCAAAAAATATAATTTTCTTTTGCAGTATGCTCCTCCGAATGCTGATAAATTTATAAGTTTGTTTTTTTCCTCCAGCTTTAAGCACACTTTTTTTTCGAACATAGTTTATAAGGCGTAAAACCCATTTTTTCTAAATGAGAACAACAAAACATTTGAGAAGAAATATAATGATAAAAAATGCAGTAACATGCAAATGTTTTCTTCAACTGATGCATACAGATGCGTCTCATTTGGCTATGAATCTCCACAAAAGTTTATATATTTGCTGTTTCATTACATTTCAACACTTTGTGATTATAAAGTCCCGTCCTGTTTTACCTAAAATTTCGGATCCGTTTGTGCCAAAAAATGTGTGCTATGGACGTTGAAGGCTTACCGCTCATAAAATTTGATTTCTCAACTCCCAAAACTGTTGGCAAACATGTAATTGGAAATTGGTATAATGGAAAATCTGCCTGTTTGAAAATAATTTTTTGGGTATATTTCTTTCTGATTTCTATTTTTCTATTGGTCTTATCCGCTTGAACATTTTAAATAGTGGACTTCAAAATTAAATCAAGCAACAACTTTTGGTTTTCTTTAACGTAATGGATTTTACAAAGAAAGACATTAATTGAAAGAGTGCCATATACGACAACTAAGAAGTTTCAAATATTTTCGCAAGAAATACTAATTCTCATGATATTTCTTTAAGACCAATCTGGCAAAGTCCGTATTTGGGACACGGTCAACAAGGAACATATTTTGAAAAATGAGTTCCATCCATTCGGCGGTCCTATTAAGGACATTGCTTGGTCGCCTGATAACCAACGAATGGTGGTAGTGGGCGAAGGGCGCGAAAGGTTTGGACATGTTTTCATGTCGGAAACTGGAACCTCAGTGGGCGAAATTTCAGGACAGTCGAAACCAATTAATTCGTGCGACTTTCGCCCAACTAGACCTTTCAGGATTGTCACTGGCAGTGAAGATAATACTATTGCTGTATTTGAAGGACCACCATTCAAATTCAAGATGACGAAACAAGTACGTAATTATTAGATTTAGATTGATAATAAAGCGAGCACTATGAATTGATGCATGCATAAATGGAAATTAAAACAATATGCCCGTTTATTCATTGCTTAGTTAATACTTCATCCAAAGCCAAAGCACACAAATACAGTTAATCTGGATTGATACGACTGGGACAAACACTTCGTTTTTTGTATCCTTAACGCGCCACTTAAAGTGCTGAATTGCTATTTGTATTGTCGTAGTCAGATTATGCACTCTTTGCTGGTCTCATCAAGCATGATTGCCTATACCGTTACACGGAAATTAAATATATTTATATACTCCACTCAAATTCATTATCATTATTACTTATCTGAAATCCGATATTAAATTTGTCTTGACATAATCATATATGGATAAAAATGAATAATATTTATTTTTGTATTAGTGACAAATGATGACTAAGTGCGTGAATTTCATTAACAAAGGTTCTGTGTGCTCATTCCCTTGTCATGATTTAATGATTTTATCTAATAAACAGTTTCTGTAATATCTTGCATCGATTCAAATGTGCTCAAATATATTTGGGAACACCTACACATAGTTGTAGATGTATTAATAGATTAAGTAAATGTGTCTAATTTTATATAGTGCGTCGTGTTGATCTTATTACATTAGCAGATATTAAATGCAATACTTACTTCGAAAATGTGTAAATGATTGAAAACCCAATATGGTTAATGGAGAATCATAAGGACTGTATTGCTGACTGATTTAGTTTAGTTTGTCATTATTTTTGCTAATATATCTGTGAAATGGAAAACTTGCCTTAAACTAGATATCTTGGGCATAAACGTTAGTTAGGGTCCCGTCTTAAATGTTGTTAAAATAAATAATTTTTCAGCAAATGTATTTATTTTCTTTTTCAGGACCATTCGCGTTTTGTTCAAGCCGTACGTTACTCGCCATCTGGAAATCTTTTCGCTTCGGCCGGTTTCGATGGTAAAGTTTTCCTTTACGATGGAGCCTCCTCAGATTTGGTGGGCGAGGTTGGAAGCCCCGTACATGCTGGAGGAGTTTATGGAGTGGCTTGGAGTCCAGATGGAAAACAACTTCTAACTACCAGCGGCGATAAAACAGCCAAACTCTGGGACGTGGAATCCCGAGAAGTTGTATCGGAATTTAAACTAGGAAGTACTGTCGAAGATCAACAGGTAAGTGTTTGGTAAAATATTGAAAAACGTGCAATGTGGAAGATAAAAATTTGCTAACAGGTATCCTGCTTATGGCAAAATGAATATCTTCTGTCGGTGTCACTTAGTGGGTTTATCAACTATTTGGACGTGAACAATCCTGAGAAACCACTAAGAATAGTTAAAGGCCACAATAAACCCATTACTGTTCTCACGCTGAGTGACGACAGAAACACCATATTTACTGGATCTCATGATGGTATTGTTACTAAGTGGAATACAGAAACAGGAGAAAACGAAAAGGTTTGTTCAGAATTCCGTTATATTTTAAATTACTTTTGCTATTAGCACACCTTTTTGAATGTTTTTGTTGCGTCTTTGTTCTCCCGATAAAGGTTGGGTCTATCTGCAATATACTTTGTTTCTTTCAATTTCCTACGATTTTATCAACATGTTATTGTTATAGATTGATGGGGCTGGGCATGGAAACCAAATAAACACCATGCGGGTCCACGATGGTACTCTTTACACAGTGGGAATTGATGACAGTTTGAAGCAGGTCGATATCGAAGGTAAGATACATCGATATGTTTGTGTTATTCCATGCTTATTTCTCCAGAATAAATTCTATTTGGGTAAATATTGCATCTACTTTTAAAAATATCGGGTTCATTAATCGTCGCCTTTTTTGGCTGCCATGATAAAATTATTCTGTTTTTTTTTTCTTTAAACCCGGAATTCTTAATAAATTGTTCTTATAGGAAATGCTTATAGACCTCAAGATTTAAAATTGAGTTCCCAGCCCAGAGGTATGGATATTTTGAAGGAGCAAAACATAGTTGTAGTTGCCAGTATAAATGAAATTACTGTTGCGAAAGACAATAGAAAACTTAGTACTCTGAAAGTCAGCTACGAGCCAACGAGCGTGAGCTGTTCACTTCGAGGACATATTGCTATTGGGGGATCTGTGGACAACAAGGTAATTTCAATATCGACGTACACATTATAAGCGCTAATTTTCTTCTTTCCGCACAGGTCCATATTTATGAACTGAACGGGGATAATTTAAACCTCTTGCGGGAGTTGGATCATTTGGGCCCAGTCACCGACGTTGCATATTCTCCAGATGACAAGTATTTGGTCGCTTGTGATGCCAACAGGAAAGTTATTATGTACGAAATTGAAGAATACAAGGTGAGTTTCATATTAGATAAACTTCAGTTTGAGACCGAAACTAAAAGAGGCTGTTCTGGTTAAAATTTTTGGAACATCTGGCTTCCAACCGGATGTTCGTTTAATACACACAAAATTAAATATTTTTAAAAGCTTTTCTGGATGCTCTAATCTGAATTTTTCTTTAGACAAAAGAAACTGACTAAATTCTATCAGAATCCTTTTAGAAACTTAGTCATTAAAATCATATTTTAGTGCGCCTATTTGTGTGGCTTTGAACGCAAATATATTATTTTTTAAATTACTTGGTCAACAAACACATATACGGTAATTTCGGACTTGGTCACTTTTAGCTTTAAACCCAAGATATGTCCGTTTAATTTTTTCCTTTAAAATTAAAACTGCTTTCCTAAAAGCCAATTCTAAACACACAATAACATGTTAGTTATAAAATCTAATAAATTGTGTTTTATTGCTTGCCGGATCAGATTGTAAGTATTGTATATTTAAGTTTCTATTCAGCAATTACAGTTATAAAGGTGGAATTGTATGCATTGAATATTTGTCTGTGGATTGAAGTATCGTTTGCTTGAAATATCTCCAATCAACTTATTTCGCTCAATATTTCTTTGTTCTGGTTTTGTGTCATAACACAGTAGGAATATAACACAAAACATGGACAAAATATGAAGATGTTTTGTTTTTGGGGGTCAGGGCTTTAACATTTTAAAAACTTTCTAATTTTTTTTGCTATGCATAACATAAAGGAGTATCGACAAGTTTTTGGAAGTTTTCTAACATTTTAGTTTCCGTCTTAACAGTTTCGAAAAGCATTGATTGGGTTTCTCAAACGTTTGTTTTGTTTTCAGCTGTTAAAAGCAAAATACGAAAAATTGACAAAATGTAAAATATAGGATCAACACCGCCGGTAGTGTTTAAATGTATTTACATTAACACAAATATAATAGGAACGGCGGCTTGTTTATTGGAGATACCCGACCTAGCTATGTTATTCAATTCAATTATTCAGATGTATTTAGATTCGATTTTATTCTGTGTACTTGTTTTTATGCTACTCTAATTAATTCTTCATTGAGAGAGTTTTGGAAATGATATGTCCCAAATTTTGCCTTGTTCAAAGCATATTTTTCACACCACAATTAAATAATTTTATATCAGTTATTTATTGCGAAATATCAGCTATATTCTTTTTACCACAGCCAGCAACAAAGCAAGAATGGGGATTCCATAATGCTAGAGTAAACTGTGTTGCTTGGTCTCCCGATTCCTTGCTGGTTGCAAGTGGATCACTGGATACGAGTATCATCATTTGGTCTGTGGAAAAACCTGCCAAACATATTATTATTAAAAGTAAGTATCTGTTTAAAACACCTTTGAATTATGCTTGATTCTGTATACCCGATATGAATTATTACCGAGACAACTAAGTGAAGGAACGTTTCTTTGTCAATCGCAAAATGTTTGTTTTATTATCTTCCGAGAATTCATCGATAATTTTCCCTTTTTAGACGCCCACGCTCAAAGTCAAGTTACCAAATTATCTTGGGTGGATAATACAACTGTCGTTTCCGTGGGACAGGATTGTAACACCAAACTATGGACTATAACGCCATTCTAATATGCTCTATGTTTATACAAAATTTGTAATTCTGGTAATTTCAAATTTAAATTATTTTCGTACTTAGTCGCCTTTGCATTTAACGCCCATGTGATTTTTGTATGTTTCTACTAATTCTTGTTGCATATTTTATTTATATTTATTTATCATCCGATTTCAGTAGTTAAATACACAACGGCATGCTTTGAGCGCTCTGTAGTATTTTTTTGTATTATTTATATATCTGGCATAACTTCGTTATAACATGCATCAACAACTTTGAGAAATGACTGCTCATATTCCTACTAGTCATAAATTTTGCTGTTAATGCTCTTTCTGCTCAGTTCTTCAAGTCGTCTAAGGTTATGCAGATACAATTAAGGCCTATTTTATCTAACAATGTATTATGATGAGGGTGACATATATTTAATCGCGTTTGTATGGTTTGTGGATTGTTTATCGATGATGCAACATAGAGCTTTAATCATTTATGTATGACAAAGTATTACTTTATTTGTGAAATATAAAAATAATATACTTTTAAATGGTGTATTTTCATTCTTGAACCTGAGTGTCAGTGTTTTGGTTCCTTTAGGATTATAAAAGGATTATAAATGCATAGTGAAATGGAGGAATAGTATCTTTTTGGTCAGATTTCGAGCTAATTTTCTACTGTTTCGAGACGATGTACAGGATTTTTCTTGCCATTAAAACTTCAGTTAGCACTAAGAACTAAAATGGTTGTATTTGTAAATTACAGTCTAGCTGTTCGTCGTCTCTTTTCTGCTCTTTGACAGAACGTTCTGCAAATTTTTTGGCAAAAATTTAAGCTGCATCCGAATATTGAATCTTCAGTCGAATATTGAAGGTGTCTCTGTTACACATTGGTGAAAACTGGATTCAGCAAATACCTCAAAAAATGAGGCTTTCTAAAAAAGGTTTCAAATATTACCCGCTGCATTGGTCTAAGAGCTATCTGTCTTTTTTCGTTTTCTCGTAAGATACTCTTCGGGATGTCGATAAGATACATGCTTTCGTAGTGCGTCTCGGCTTCGAGACACATGAGGACACGATGCACAAGCATGATAAGCTTCTTCATGCGTTTCCATGTGTACCCTTAAGTTATACTGGTTACTCAGGTATTTCCCACATAGAAAACATTTGCAAGTCTCTGATGAGTCTTTCGGACTTGCTTGTTTTCTTACGGCAGTTGTTGGATATGTGGGAATCGTGTCCTCAGTAGAGCATGGACTTGTATTATCTGGTTGAACTATAAATAAAATAAATTATATTTTAGTGGAGGCTTACTATGATTTGATTAGGTAATGAAAAGATAATCTTTTTGATGTTTGGGTTCGAATTTTCATTTTGTTTGCGTTAAATTAAGTTGTGGAAATATTTCAGTAGTTAGTTACTTACGATACTTTATTTGAAAAAACCTGCTAACTTTAGTTGGTTTTTATGTGAAATTCAGATTGGCCCATAACTTTAAACGCATATTTTTGCACCACAAAGTTCATGTAAAGATAAGAAATAAGTCCACGAGATGCAGAGTGTTTTAAGAACATAATAACTTTGTTTAACATTCGCATTTTAATTAGGTTTAATTTAAATTTACTATTTAATTAATATTTATTAACTGTTTAATTTCGCCGTTGTATTTCTTGTTTCAAAATTATTTTTATTATTTGTTTCCTTATTAATCAAACATCACACCCAACATCAAAATATTACTCAAAGACGATGGCACTAATAAAATAATGCAGAAGGAAAAAAATTACAAATTGAATAGCAATTTATAGAAATAAAATCACAAAAGCGCTTGACGTCAAAAACGTGACTATAAACCTACAAAAATTTGCAGTCTATTTAATAATAAATAGACTAATAGATATTAGATTAGAGTGAAAACCGTATTCCGTACTAAGTCAGCTATAATTGAAAACTTGGGGAAAATGTCTCAAAAACGTTGAGCTTCAGAGAAAAAGATGAAAAAAAAACTGTTCACACCTTCTATCCTTATATGAACGTTTTGTTTGATTTTTGATAGTAGAATTCGGTCACTAATTGCGGGTCACTCAAACTGATTTAGACATTATTGAGTTATTTCCAATTTAATTTACTTATTTGAATTTACCTCGTAAAGGTTTTTCCCACGTAGGTGAATCAGGCAGTCTGACTGTCGTGCTATCTATTGATAAGTTGATTGCTGTACTGTAACCACCGTTTCCGCTATGTCTTCTAAGCGAAATCGTGTTTGGTATACAGGATGGACTTTCGCATATCTTTTTTTCGCTGGTCTCTTTATCACATATTGCTTGATTTGAGGGGTTAAGTTTCGATTCGATGGGGTATCTCGAATCTCTGGCGTGCATTAATGGAATGGTTTCAGTAGCTGGTCGTTTCTCGGGGGCCTAAAAGCGAAAATCATTAGCATCAAAAAAATTATGTCTTGCTATAACTATACATACTTTCATGTCACAAAGCCCTTGAATTTTCAACAGCTTAGCAATAGATAGCAAATTAGGCAGCTGATCCTCTGATACAACACATTGACCGCGGTACATAAAGGCTAACATTGCTCGTACATCTTCCATACTGGCATTGTGCAACACTACAACTGGATGTTGAGTGTTTTTTAACTCCTAAAATACGGAATATTAAATAATTTTGTTATCTTTAAGGTACGTTTACTAAATTTTTATATAAAAACACCACTACGTGGAAACGTCTAAGTATCGTTTTTGGTCAGTCGGTGGAGGTGATTGTCTTCCTTTTTATGGTTTACCCAAAAGTAAGGTAATTTTTGAAAAATTTGGTAAAAAATTTTGATACCAAATTGATGAAAATTTTGAAAATATAAATTCCTAATTTACCACCATACCTTTACCATATAATCTTACTTTTCGTAAACATTTATGAAATTCCGGTTTGAATGAAGATACAGTTTATCTTGAAGCGAGTGTTCAAAACTAATAAAGCATGCAGAGAGACAAAAGAGATAAGATAAAAGTCCTTTTTCTAGTTTAAGGAGGTATATTTTTTAAATTGTGTTTGAAATAGATATAATTTTTAAACAGGCAATTTATTTTATGGCTTCCTCTTATTTTGAGTACCCCAATTTTCGAAAGGATATAATAACTTCTTTCGCAATTTCCTCCTCAAAATGAGATTAAGTCATTTTTTTTACACAATTTTTTTTTAGTGCAGCCGTTTAAATTTACGATTAATTAATTTTTATTTTTTCACTTACAGTGAATCTCGATAAATCTATTATAAGAACACCCTAAATATGCTAATAAGATGCAGTTTTTAGTTTAATTATTTATTTTTATGTAAAAACATAAGATATCTCTTCATTACTTTATTTAAAAGCAACATTTTTTGCATAATGCTTTAATAAAGCAAGTTTATTGAAAAATTGTGAAAGTGCATTTGGAGAATATTAGCTAATCTTTGACCAAATTTGCAAGACATTCGAGGATTAATAGTTTGTAATGTTATAACTTGTATGATATTTAATGTAAACTATATAAAGGCTTTTGACACTTATTTTTTACATAAGTAGATATTTCAAGGCGCTATTTTCGCCATTTTATAAAGAGTTATGCCTATTTTTTCACTGCTTCAAAATATGTAGGTATATATTTTAATCCCACAGAAAATGATCGCCTGGTGATGCCCGACAATTTGCGATGCAACGCTACAATATGTACAATACGGTTTTTCTTTTTATTAATAAACCTTTTCGTTTTAGAAGCTTTTTTAAAACGGCGATCGTTATTGAGAAGAAAAAAATTAATCTCATTTGCTAATTCGCTGGCTAAAAGATACTAAAATTACTAATCAACGAGGGTAAAAGTGGTATATAAATTATCAAAGAAACCTACACACCCTCAAAAAAGAAGAAATGTTGTTAGATTCGTATTTGTAACTGTGCAATTTTCATTTACAAATTCTTAGCATAGCGCTTTCAACCTTTCAGCCATTATCAGGATTTCCATCGTACCTACTAAGAAAAATCGTTAGCAGGTTGATGAAAAAAATTGTTCAAATGTGGTTTTTCAGTATCGTTTTATTGCTTTCTAGGCTCCTTTAAAAGTACTAATGATAGAACCGAAAAGTCCTAATGATGCCCGCACGATAGAACGTTTTAATATAAGAATGGTATACTTGGGAATACAAAACGAAAAAATCTATATGTCTATTTACGCATGTACAAGGTCTTCCAACGATAGCGTAAAGTAATTTTACGCTTTACCGGTTTTATTTATTTTCAATTGAAATAGGGCAAAACGTAAAGTAGAGAAAATGTATTTTCTTAATGGACCACTCCATATTTAATTTAACTTTTGAATTTTATTGTAAATTATAGTAATTTTTTGTTTCATTAAATATGGGCGAAAATTGAATGGTTTTTTAGTTATTCGGCTTTGATGGAAAAAAATAGTTTATTGTGCTGGCAAATAGTCAATTTCGCCCTTAACTTTTTGCATAAAGTTTCTAATTTGGCAGGACAAAAGATCGTTGGCATGGACTGGACATCCTATACATAAGGCGGCTTATTTGATTTTAAAATGTATCTGCACTCTGTAAAACGTAAAATATTCATACAAGTTTTTAGTCATGAAACTAACTCGACAATTTCCAGCGGCCGCACTAATTTTTAATAAGCTATTTAATTTTTATCGGTATTTTAAAGGTAAAAAATGAATAAAACTTAAATATATAACTTAATTAAATTTATACTATAAATGGAGTTTTGCAATTGGTTGAAAACTATTTGTTTTTTAAAGTCGCTTATTCAAATGAGACAAGACAAAGAGGTTCCTAAATTTAGTTTTAACAATGATATCAAACTAAATTAATTAAATTGAATTGATTTAGTGACTTGATATTGAATAAATCCAAGTGGAAAATAAATCGCGACATATTTTCGTTATTTCGTCTGAATGGGTCAACAAACGAAATGGAGGAAGTATCAGGAAATACCTCTTGGTTTATAAATAAACACACGCAAATCTAGGAAATTTTTAAAATAGAGGTGTAAAGGTAAGGGCCCACCGGTAAATATTTATCAATTGTAGCTGGATAGATGGTAAGCAAAAAAATGTATTAATAGAGCATCTCGTTGTATTAGTAAATATCTCAGTAGTAAAATCTGGAGAGACAGTATAAAAATGTTTGGCACAGCTGATAAATATTTTTAGCAGAACAAAGTATTTTTTCCATTTCACCATTAAACTTGCCTGAAAAAGCTGGAGAAAATACACACTGCACATAGCAAGTATTATTTTGTGAGCCTTAATATGTTGGGCACCCACCGATAACGTAACGTCGCTTAATATATCGTTTTCCAGTAAGTAGGGCAGGTTTTGTAGCAAAGTTGTTTCATGATAATGCCACTTAAGCACGAATTGTTGATCGGTCATGGTGTATTCTAAATTATTGGTGTGCATTATAAGGGAAAAACCGGTATACTGGGCCAACATGCGAATATTATCCAGGCTAGCTATTATTAGCTGTTCCTGGAGAACAAACAGGTGCCAGAAAATTTCGTAACGCTTTTGATATTTTGCTTGTCCCAAGCTAGGAATTCTACATATTTGTCAATTTCTATTGTTTTCTTTTTATAGATAATCATATATGTATACGGATGATTCAAAGTAATATTCTTTTAATGTGTCAATCAGACCAGATATACAGGGTGTCCCGTAATCTCATGATCAGAAGGGTACCGCGATATTCTCTGGACCAAAAGAAGACCATCTGACCTAACTTTTATTAACAAAAAATGTCTGGCTCATCTGTTATTGATGGTCAAAGTTCTTCAAAAAAATGATCTTTTTTGAAATATCGGGAGAATCGTACGATGTATTTTAGTGTAACTGGCTGTGAATTTATTTTTATGTAACTCATATTTTGATGAAACAATCGAGCTCAGCCGTTTTGGACAAGTGGTGAATTCTTGAGTGCCGTGGTACAAAAACTACCAGAACTTTTTAGTTGGAGGATGAAACCAACTCATTTTTTTTTAGGTTGATGTTTCATTCATAGTTTTTGCGAAAAAAAATATTTCTGTTTTCTTGCCACTTAACAATGTTAGACATTAACTGTAAATATCGTGATACGAGGCATAAAATCATTATCAATCAATCTCACAAATTTGTTTTGAATGACCTTTTCTAATGAAGAAGTGACCGACATGGTCAAAGTATTAGAGTATTGCAAAGACAATTTGCGTGAAAGCGTACGCGTTTACGCGGTGCATATTTGCAGTTAATGTCTAGCATTGTTAAGTGGCTACAAAACAGACATATTTTTTTTACGCAAAAACTGTGAATGCTACAAGATTTTACAGAGAGCACAAAATTGTGAACAAATGATTAGTGCATCAACCTAAAGAAAAATGAGTTGATTTCATCCTCCAACTAAAAAGTTCTGGTAGTTTTTGTACCACGACACTCAAGAATTCACCACTTGTCCAAAACGGCTGAACTCGATTGTTTCATCAAAATATGAGTCTTACTGATATGAGTCAAATATGTCAAAATATGAGTTTCACTAAAATACATCGTACGATTCTCCCGATATTTCAAAAAAGATAATTTTTTTGAAGAACTGACCATCAATAGCAGAGGAGCCAGACATTTTTTGTTAATAAAAATTAGGTCAGATCGTCTTCTTTTGGTCCAAAGAATATCGCAGTATCCTTTTGATCATGAGCTTACGGGACACCCTGTACAGGGTGTCTGGCAAATTCCTGTACAAAATTCTATCGCAGATGATTCGAGTGGAAACATGCTGAATTAGCAAAATTTTTCTAACCGGGAAGTGGTGGGTTTGAAAAATACCGATTCGAGTGTCAAAGTTATCACCAAAAAATTTAATAACAATCTTTATTTTGAAGAACCTTGAAACTTTCAGTATCATCAGATGCATAGAGGAATCTGATGTACGTATATATTTCTATGTTTTAATTTCAAGCACCCCCGGTCCGGTTTTGAGCTAATTATTATCCCAACATGCAATTCTTTCTGGTACACCAAGTAACTCTGTAAAATGTCTCTGTTTAGTAAAGTAAGACCTTTTCCTTATAGCCTTGAATCGTCCATATTTCATATGATATTGAAGTTATTTGTTTTATATTTATTATTCTCTTTTTAGGTACGTGTGGTATATAGATCGTCAATTAAGGAAACTTTTCATGTGCTAATTAGAGCTATCTTCTAAATTACACTCTAAATTAAACGGTTCGTGTATTCTCAATATAAGGATGGTTTTATTATTCAAATGTTAATTCTTTTCATCCAATTTTTCAACATTACATAGTTAGATTTTGCTTAATAAGATTGTTCTGGTGTAAAAACAACTTCGATTGTCTTCGAAATAAAGATATGTATTAGTGTTTTCCTCCTGTAAATTATTGCTATGTTTTCGGATTTTTGGGTATATTGCCAACATACCAAGTAGCAAGACTTTCTCTCTGCCTAGAAAAAACTTATGAAATTATTCTGAAAAAACGCTACGCCGACTTTTTGGCCCAGAAATATGTTTGAATTAGCTCTTTTATAGCAAACGAATGGCAATCGCCAATATTTAGTCAAACTATCGGTGAAACCCCGTTCTAGTGGAAATAGCGGTTTAATATTATTGAAAAGAGAAAAAAGCACGTCATCAAACTAACAAAAATAGACGAAACTAGTCTAAAATACCTACAAAATGTGCTTAGGAAATAAGCAAGTGAAAACAAATGATATTTTTAGCAAATGCGCGAATTTTTTCGAAGAGTTTCTAATGTGATTTTTTATAAAGTGAACAATTGTTAATCGCGAACTTAAACTCCTGCAAGCGCCGAATTTTCCACACTATTACCAAAAAGGATTTGGTCATTACCAAATTACAAAAAATATATAATTACTAAAAAATCTTAACAATTGCAAAAACACAATTATTATGCATCTTAGCGACAATTTTGCATGTGGAGTTATAAATTATTGATACCTAAAACACGTTTAAGCAGCAAATATCACCGGAAAATCTCATTTGAATGGAATTTGAAAAGTTTGTAGTTAAGTGATTTTTGACTTAATTTGTTACCATCCAGGAATTTTTTTTCGCTAAGTGCTTAATTTGAAGCGTACTTTAACGTAAAAAACACAAAGTTTTTGAGACTGAGACTCGGTGCTTTTTAAACTGCAAACAAATTTTGCGTTTTAACTAAGATAACCTAAACCTAGGCCTCCGTTACGTCATCCTAGACGACGAGAGTAAGAGTCTTACGGAGGCATCGCCTAAACGAACCCAAACTAACACAAGCTAATCCAAAGTAAACAATACCAGACAATACTAATAAAGCAAAAAACAGAGTTATAGACGTAGAAACATCACAGGCGAAAATTCCTTCAGTGACGTTTATTTTGTGTATTTTCATTGTTTTGCCAAGCATATTTCTCCAAACAGAACAATGTAATTCTAGCCGAAAACGGCATATTTCTTTAAATTTTCAAATAAAAAGTATTAGGAATGAGATAAACGACAATCTGAACTCTATTATTATCGTAAGCCAATAGCTGCAGAAAAGCTCCTGATTTCCAGCCCAATTATCACGGATTTCCTAAACCACTACCAAAAGGGCTTTTCTACCATCTTGATGATCTTCCTACCACCCTTAAAAGTTTGTCGGTATATTTCTGGAACACCCTGAATATGGAAAAAGTTATTTTAGGTTGGTGATATCCTTCTGTTGGCCATTCTGTTAATTTGAAAAAGTCTGATCTGGCAACAGTTTGATTAGACGTTATATCGCCGCTCTTCACTCTCACATGAGGATTGCATTACGTACAAGTGAGATATACATATAATCGACTAATGCGACGCTTTTCAAATGCAATTGGCGTCAGACTTTAGTCGAGTAAACGGGGTAAACTTTTTTGACTGTTTATGAGACAAACAAAGCGGAAAATACAAATGTATAGTTTTTTTTTAAATAAATTACCGATATAAAATGGAACGAAGAATAGTGCACATAGTGGACAATTCCCAGACGTCGACTGCAAATCATTTGAAGAATGTTAAATTCATGGAAAAGGAATATAACAAGGTAGACTGTATATTTAGGTTAAGTATATAACTTACAAATATTCAAATCAGATTTTCAAATACTTCAGGAGCCTCTTCATCAATTTTAACTATAAACAAATGATCTACTATTATGAAGCTACTTGCAATATATGTCCATGTTTTCATTGCTTCAAGGAACAAGCAGTGCTCCTATATGCCTGCTTTGCCTTTATTGTTTGGTCAAAACAAGGTTCAGATAACTACACCGTTTGAGCCTTGTCTATCATATATCGATAATATTATACATATGATAATATAATAATAAATACCGATATAACATTTCATCTATAGAAACAGTTCTTCATAATGTTTACAAACACTAGATTACTTGTGACACCGTTGAACATCTTTAAGCTACTTGTTTCTCAGAGAGAGAATTGACCCAGTGAATCAGTCTAATGTTCAGATAAATTGTGTCAATTGTATGTAGGCCCTTTAAGCCTCAATAATCCCCATCATGTACCGTTACTACACGTATCTAATGTTCTAGGTGGATTTCGCAGAGTTCTCCCATGTTTATCTAAACATTTTAAAAGCTGCTTCGAGAGGAGATGGTAATAATCCTAATACTAGAAACACAATTGAGTTTCTGGGACAGTTTGTCGGATATATTACCACAGTACAACATCAGGCCCACAAGAATGATTTCGAGCCCTATTTGTTAAAATTTCTGATATATGAAGTTACCAAGGTAAGTTCTGTCAATAGAACGATGCTATAGCATAAAAGATGTAGAAAGAATGTTTATTAAAATCCTGCATACAGTTCCTATATAAAAAACATTCGTTTATTAAATTCGCAGTCTAATGTTTACGTTGTCTCAATGGAGTTTCCATCTACTTTACCATTTTCATTATCAAAGATCATATTGTCATTAGATTTTTTGGCTTTGAAGTGCATACTGAATTTTTTTTATACTTGACCCTTGATGTTGCTGATGTTCGTATAATAATTTGTTTAGATGCAAAAAGGCTGCCTACCGCAACAAGTTAAAAAAAATATATGTATATTTTGGTCGTCGACTTTACGCAACATTGGAGATGATGTTACTATGGAAAATTTATTGGGCCAGACCATTCAGAATAATTTACTAGAAGCTGTACAGGTTGGTTTAAGATAGTTTATCATTTATTTTGAAGAATAGATATTGTATGCTTTATTCATAATACTTTCTGTTTATGCACAGTATTAATACAAGCGTATTATTTAATCTATGTTAGGACATCAAACCTTTAGTAAGACATCAAGCTGTGTTAGCACTTGCAAGGCTTCAAACCCCATCAAATAGAGAATGTCCCGTGATTAACGCTTTTATATCATGCTTGCACGATTCGAATTCTATGGTAAGTAATGTATTTGTATCGACGTTTTTTACTTTTTCGTACTATTTCCTGGAAGTTTCCTTTAGAAAGGAACTTGTTCAATTTATTTAAAAGTGACGAAATTAAACTATATTTAATTTAAAGATAAATTGCTGGTATAAACGTGTTTGTTCTAGGTACGCCGAGAAGCAGTACGATGGATAGCCCCGAATATAAAAAGCATTGAAAAATTATCAGAAAAGGTCAGAGATAATGACCCTCGAGTACGTAGCACTGCTTTCAGTCGCTTAGCGGATATAGGTATTTTTTTATTTCAATGCTTTGTTAAACACAATATTATCTATGTTCCTTCCAATGCGACCGAAGCACAAATAAATAAAACATATATAATACATAACAAAATATTACAAGCTGGCGCATTGTAAATTGAATGGTAATTATTTGCAGGGATTAAATATTTTAAAATTGTACAAAGGCAACACATTCTCAGGAGTGGTTTTGCAGAGACGAATCCAATTGTTAAAAAAATGTTTTTGGAACGTTTGTTGCCCTCGTGGCTTTCCAACTTCAACGGATCATATTTGGGTGTATTGAAATCTATAAAATTAGATGGGGAGGAAAATGATATATCGAATACAGAGGATCTTAGTACTAAAATTATGGAGGTATTTTTCAAGTAGGTTATATTTTATTATCCCTTTACAAACAACATTAATTTACACCAATGTAGCTACACGGGTTATTTATTAAATAAGGCATGTTTAGTTGTACATTTAATTTTGATATTTACACTAGGCTTTTTTTAGAACTGAACCAATTAATGATTTAATCGATGCGCTACCTCTCGACGATACTAAAGTTATTCCGGAAGACTTAATACAGAATGAATTAATTCATTACTGGAATATCGTGGTTAAATATCTGCGACAATCTGAAGATTTAGAAGAGTATCTGGATAAGGTTATTCCGGATCTAACAATATTCTGTAACTATATTTCAAGGTATGTATTTTCGTGAGAGTTAGTCGAGGATACCCTAATCCTCAATTTAAATTATTTAAATCTAAGAAACCTTCTTATTTTAGGGTCGCACACAATACGTTATCCAAGAATTTGGAAGAATGGGAATATTTAAATATTCAGTTCATACTATGTCACTTATTTGATATGGCAGAAAAATATGATTTGTCAGATGAAGTATGTGTTAGACAAATAGTGCCTTGATGAAATAAAATTTAGAAATTGGAATGATTTACACATTGTCCTGTTGTATTCATTTTTAGGTGGGTAGGAAAACACTGGAAGAATTGATTAAGACGTTATTAAGCAAACATAGATTACAGTCTCGGCTTTTGAATAAACTTGTCGCAATTGGCAGTAAGTTGGAACCTAATGTGGATTCTTTTGCTTTTGAAGGAAATCTAATTATTTCAAACATTTGGCAACCCTTGGTTGACAAACCGCCGGACGAAGATACAGAACGAGAGAAAGCTTTTAAGGTGATTCAAATTTTTATTCAAGTGACAAAAATTGATTAATATGGGTGGGATTAAACAAAGATGAAGTACTCTAATACGTAGACAGACCGGATAAAATATGTGCTTATCCACCGAATGTTATCTAATGTCCGATAATAAAATTTCACTTGTTCTAGGCGTCTGAGTTGAAAGTAAAACAGATCATGTTAGAAAGTGAACTTGAAGCTGCCATCGAAGCTGAAGAGTTTTTAAAAGCTCAAGACCTAACAAATAAATTACAAGAGATCAAAAGAATCTTAGAAAAATTGCTTTCTGACAATTTGGAGGTACAGCAGATACGTGTCACCGCTGATGATTCAGATACCTTATGTTGGTGTTTGGATATTCTGGCAGCAATCCTGGGGCATGCCAATATGAAAAAATTGCCGTCTTGTTTAATAACTACCAGGTATTATTTTTATTTATGTACTAAAATATCTATAAGAGCTCTTGTACACGAGGATACAGTTGCCGGCTGATTCGTGGCAGACCGAAATCTCCGATGCCATTTACATTGCGGGATACTCATCGCAGACTCGTAGCGAGACAGCAAAGTAGTAGCCGGGTTCTTATAATTAGCAAGTCCATATACGAACAGGTCCATAAAGGCCCATAGAAAATCGGCCCCGGAAGTCTTAAAATTGCCAGAGCGACTGGAACTCACGGCAGATCGAAATTCAGTTGCCGAAACTGATTGTGAAAAGTATCACTGGGTGTATGGTTCCATAAGGCTTTATGTTAAACGAATATCCGAAGCAATAGTTGCCGGGTAAAACTATCCTCGTGTAAAAGGGCTCTACTAAAATAAAATAAAATATGCTACATTTGCAATTAAAATTAGTGTTAACGTTGCAGCCTGTGTTATTTTTAGGCAGGAGTTCTTGATGCCGCTTATTCAGCATAATAATCCTGAAATTCATTGGCGAGTATTTAAATGTTTGGCAATTTATTCCGCTTTTGATCGACAACTGGCTCAAGAATATTTGAAAGCTTTGTGTAATCCGGTGAGAATTATTTTAATTTATTTTCCATTTGTATATAAATGTTTCAACCTCATACTATTTTTCATAATGGCATCTTCGTATACGTTGATTTTCTGCACAATTTACTATTAATTTGTTGTAAAAAAGTTTGAAACTCATACTTGATAGGTATTAGCATTGTCATTTCCACTCGATTTATTTTTATTTTATCCGAAGACGTGTTTTCAGTTTGTGTTATTCTGGGTTAGTCTTAGTTTTTTTTTTTTCGGTGAGGTTTGGGAAATGCTCTCTTATGGACTCCCAGAGCTGGTGGTCTGTCGCTCTGGATTGTGTCTGGGTAGTCTTAGTTAGTTTGGGTTAGTTATAATTGCTGAGTTTTTCGGTATCCCACTTGGATCATTGGTTTTCTATTTCGTATAATTTGTTTCCAATTTTAGATTTGCTTCTATCGATACAAACATGACTTAAATAAGAGCATGCTGATAGATTCTATCTCTATTGTGACCGATCTTATAAGAGATTCAGAAATGAATTTGTTCAGTACGGAAGCGGATATTTGTTATGTTACGAACAATACGAAAAGACGCCTGTACAACGAAGATGCAAACGAACTGAACTCGTTGGCTAATACAAACTTGACTATTGATTCAATTTTAAGTGTTTTTATGGATATGATGGATGACGAAGTAAGTTTTACTTATAATCATAATTTGTACAATAATAATTAATTGCTCATAACGACGTATAATGCTCCTTTTATCTAAAATAATTTATAAATATTTTATGGTCATTATTTACGCTATATGTATTATTTCTTAAGAAAGCAACTTTGCTATATGTTTTGGACTGGCGAGAAAAAGAGCGACCATAAATAATTAGTGCTTATTAAGCCGATTGAAATTAATTTACTGAATTCCTTAAATTCACTGAAATAAATGGAAAATCTAAAACATCGAAAGTTTTGTTTTCCCTGAACGATCACACACGATTTTATTTTATTTTGTAATTTAGAATGACGATATCAGACATACAGTGATCACAGCTTTGGCCAAGCTTATACTTAGTGGAATTCCAATCGACTTCACGGTAATAACTAGACTTATATTGAAATGGTTCACTCCTGTAACACGTAAGTACATTGATTAATACATATATGTATATTAGTTGTTTGTGAAATTGTCTTGATTTTTTATGTTTCATATATTTGTAGTACAGTAAAACTTTGACCCCTATTCGTTAGGAATCAGGACCCGTAAATTGACTAAAATAAAATTGACGGGTTTTTCTGATTTTTCATCTTTTTGCCTGCAAGAAAGATATTTCTTGCAGATTTTCTTTCTTAAGGTTGGGAAGTTTTCAAATTGAAAGCCGGTATAAGTTTGGTTTTTGTTATATTATTTTTGAGTGAGGACGTTTAAAACGGGTATACATAAAAATTCATTACCCTTGATTAGCTATAAATTGAGTATACAACTGTTTGCTCTCAGATTTAATAGAAAAGCTACTGGACTGGTGGATAAATTTTAACCAGTCTATATTTTTCTATTTTGTCCTATCTGGATTTTCTTCAAACGGGTGATATTTTTGCATCAACGATTGATTCAAAAACGGAGCAAAAATACAAGTTTTTGTCAATATCTTTTTGGAAGCCTTCACATTTCGTCATGCCACTTGAAGCCACAGTTTTAACCGTTTTTCGTCCAAATGCACTTTTATAAATATTTTTTCTGGTGTAGGCACCTTAGTACTGCTGCACTCCGGCACCATACAATATTTATAAGCCATTTTCTTCAAATCACCAACTGAACCCCACTTCGCACCCATTAAAGCTGGTTTGAACATAAAAAGTTGAAAGTGAACCCCACACCACGGGAACCAAATGCAAGCCAAATCAAAGCCGGGTGTAGTGACGTCAGCCGTTCAGCAAGTGCAAATAGAAATTTAAATTTACTTACTTACTCGCGTACAGTGTAGCGCTACAGCCCCTGATGCGCTTTGGCTGACGCGACGACTTCCGACCTCCATCCAACTCGGTCGGTCATAAGATCCGTACCATTTTCGACGCCCAATTTTCTCAGATCAGCAGCGATGTTATCTCGCCATCTTAGTCTGGATCTCCCAACTGGTGTTTTCTCCTATGGGGCTTTCTGCTATACCAGTCGTATTAGCCTATCTTCGGGCTGCCTACGCACGTGTCCTGCCCATCTAAGCCGTTGAGCCTTTATCATGTTGCACAGATCCGGTTCGTCGTATAGCTCTCTCAGTTCTGTATTAGTTTTACTTCTGTGCTGCTGCGTCTGTGGATTCTTTGTCGGGCCGTATATTTTCCTCAGTATCCGTCTTTCGAATCTTCGAATGATCTGCTCATTTGGTACCGTTAGCGTCCACGATTCGCAGCCGTACATGATGATAGGTCTGATGACGTTTGTATACTTTGATTTTAGATCTTCTAGTAATTTATTTGGATCCAAATACGTTCTTAAGGGCATAAAAGCAGTTGTATAATAATATAAAAGTTGTATTCATTCATTGTCACATTTTGTCCCAGTCTCCCTCTGCCTGTTCTAGAGATGTGTATGTATTTGTTCTTGCCTTCGTTGATCCTTAGATCCATCTTAGATGCCTCGTGTTCCAGTTTAACAAACGTTTCCTTGCTGTTTATTACGCTAGTTTCCACCACGTCATTATCGTCCGCATAAGCAAGTGTTAGTTGTGAATCGTTCGTTTGGAAGAGCTTTGTTTCGAGTTCCTTACGACCTTCCCCAGGGCAATATTGAAAAGAGTAGGGGACAGCGCGTCACCCTGCTTCAGTCCCGTACTTACTCTGAATAAGTCCGACATATCGCTCCCAACCTTTACTCTGCATCTGGACCCTTCTACACAAACTCTGGTT
Source organism: Dendroctonus ponderosae (assembly GCF_020466585.1). Classification (NCBI taxonomy): domain Eukaryota; kingdom Metazoa; phylum Arthropoda; class Insecta; order Coleoptera; family Curculionidae; genus Dendroctonus; species Dendroctonus ponderosae. Next base: position 4,660,016 of record NW_026018165.1, read on the forward strand.
AGTTTTATTATTTTATGAGGTATCCGGAATTCTGCCATCGTCTCCCAGATCTTAACTCTTTTCACACTATCATAGGCCTGTTGAAAGTCTATAAAAAAATGGTGTAGCTGCCTATTCAATTCCCAGCTTTTTTCTAGTATCTGTCTGATCGTGAACAGTTGACCGGTTGTGTCCGAAAGCCATACTGATAATCTCTTATTATTTCCTCTGTGAGTGGGGTAATTCTCGACAGGATTATATTTGATAGCACTTTGTATGATACGTTTATAAGCGATATTCCTCTATAAGTTTTGCAATCCATTCTGTCTCCTTTTTCGTGTATGAGGATTATTATGCTTTCTTTCCAGTCTTCTGGGAATTTAATAGGATTTTTTTCAATTGGAATAAATTCAAATTTAGAATGGTTATAACCTTGAAACTAATGTAAAATCGAAAAAAAAAAATGTAGAACGGTTAGGATGCTCATAAATGAACAACATATCCAAAAGGTATATTATGTACATACACACATTTGCCCCGAATAGGTACACAAAAGAACTTATGTTTCATGGGATTCATTGACATGCTACTGGGATGGTGGCGAATAACTGAATGCCATATTATCGAGGATTTACTGTTGCATGTTTCACTTTAAATTTGCAAATACAATAGCATGATGCTTCTTTCGCTAAACTAAACTAAAATTCCACTATATAGATTCACTAATAATATACATTTTTTTCGTAATTATATGCATGTTTTAATACATTTCAAGGTAAATCAAGTACGGCTTCTGGGGCACTAAAAGGAAGACGTAAAGCTTACGGTACATAACAGTTTAATATATTTTTAATTCACTATCATTCATTAAATCACTATAGTCTGTACGCTATAACTTTGGTTGCGCGTCATCAGTGACGAAATCTGACTACCAACATAAAAACAATTATGCATGAAATTTGTGTGATAAGTCGAATCTTTTTCGTTGAGTTTTGGGCATTGGAGAACATCAAGCAATCATAGAATGCGAAAGAACTTTAGAATATGTACTACCTAATTTAAAGAGATGTTGATTGTTCATCTTTAAAATTATTAGGTTGGTGAAAATCACAATGCTGCCGAATCGATCGTAGATTTATCGGAATTTTTTTAATAACACATGACGTTTGCTTGTTGCATTTGTCATGTACTTATCGATAACTCATCGATAAGTACACGTTGACGGTATATTTGCGATTTTCAAATAAACCATTATTCCATAAAGAATAATCAGCAAAAGCGAGACAGCATTGAGATAATTTAAGAATGCTTTGAGTATTTATGTTTATATACATAATTTATGGCGATTGTGGCAACAACGCTCGGCCGACGTTTGATGACGTGCGACCAAAGTTATAACGTACCGACTATAGGTCACACATTCACATTCACTACAGTGGCTTTATACAAGACAGTGGCGACAATGGTAGTCAGGTTTTCTATTGGTTAAGGCCTTCACGTGATTAAATTCGCCATTTTGGGGCAGAAATTATTTTATTTACTATGCGGACTATGAAGCTATTCGCGTTTTACTTCACATATTTGTAGTATTTCGCTCTTAATTTCTGAATTTTATAGAGTATCATATTGCGTCTAGACATCAGAAATTAAATGTGTGTTTTTATTGAATAAAGCCAAATAATCTCTTATAATGTTTGTTGTGTGTGTTTTAATACCTGAGGCCTAGACAATAAACATTACTCAGTAATGGTTACAAGTGAGTCTATTATACGCTCGTTTAAAAACAAACGTTTGATTTATAACGAGAACGAACAAGACTGAAAACCTAAACGTAACCTAAATTTCCATTGCTGTGAACAATTCTTTTTACGTGCTGAATTGCATCTCGATTCAGCTGACTTAACTCTCAAGGCAAGGTATTTTATATAGACAAACCCATCTTTAAAGCTGGTTACTAATATAACCGCAAAATGTTTTATATTATGGCAATAATTTCAAATTAAAGAAAGAGACTTACAGATCAATGCAAAATATGTTGGTGCTAAATTGATTCGACCCATAATGTCGAATGGGAGGAGCTTTGGCCCTATTGTCGCCACTGTCTTGTATAAAGCCACTGTAGCATTCACAGCGTTGCATCTTTGTTTAGCTTGTCTTTTTCTGTATTATCATGTCTCATCTCAAATCTTAGCATTTTCTTTTTTGGTGTGTAGAACATTTAGATGAATAGCGGTTATTTGACAGGTAAATGGTTAATTATACCAAATATATATTAACTGTATACAGGGTTGCTCATTAGTGCGTCAAAGTGCGATATATCAGTAAATATGAACTTTACAAGAAAATACGTCCTACGAAAGTTTTTCATGTTTAAAAGGTCAACATTTTAAAATTACTTTCCAATATACGAGGTGTATCATAAACGTGTGGTAGTTACCAACTTTGGTTTTTTAAATGGAACCGCCCCTTTTTTCATTCATTTTCAGATTTGTCGTCAAAATTTAAGTTAAGTTTGTGTCAAACGTTTTACCTGAAAAATTTACGATTTCCGAGTTATTCGTAAAAATGTGAAAGTTTTGACAGCTACTGGGTTCCACAGAAATCGATGCTGTACACTACCCGCTGCGAATTTTGGAAAACAGTTTTCAGCGATTCTAACAGAACATCATGATCTACGCGTAGATATGTTTTAAATTATGAGGAAATACTTCTAAACCGCGCAATTAGCCTCTGAGCTTGCATGTTTTTAAACCTCAAAAAGTTGCTTATTTCAAATGGAACCCCCTATTTTTTTTCTCGATTTCAAATTTAACGTCTCATTTTACGACAG
>NW_026018165.1:4663823-4692356 GCF_020466585.1 Dendroctonus ponderosae
CGGTTTAGAAGTATTTCCTTATAATTTAAAACATATCTACGCGTAGATCATGATGTTCTGTTAGAATCGCTGAAAACTGTTTTCCAAAATTCGCATCGGGTAGTGTACAGCATCGATTTCTGTGGAACCCAGTAGCTGTCAAAACTTTCACATTTTTACGAATAACTCGGAAATCGCAAATTTTTCAGGTAAAACGTTTGACACAAACTTAACTTAAATTTTGACGACAAATCTGAAAATGAATGAAAAAAGTTGCGGTTCCATTTAAAAAACCAAAGTTGGTAACTACCACACGTTTATGATACACCCCGTATATTGGAAAGTAATTTTAAAATGTGGACCTTTTAAACATGAAAAACTTTCGTAGGACGTATTTTCTTGTAAAGTTCATATTTACTGAGATATCGCACTTTGACGCACTAATGAGCAACCCTGTATATCAAAACATCTTTCTAACCGAAATGGGTGTTTGGTGTTTTAATTAACTATGTGTTGAATTGTCTGCTTTGATTTTCAGATACTCGTAAAATATACCGATCAATATATTCGATATAAAAAAGTAAATCGACAGTATATAGTTTTCCATGAAATGGAAATTCATCATTCATTCATCAATGTTCATCCATTTCAGTAGTAGTTCTTAAAGTCAATGTATTAACTTTAAGATATAGTTTATATGTATGTTTGTAAATATTCTTCCAGAAGGGGCGCTTCAACAAATAATTGGTGTTATTGTCAATCTCTATGTTACTCGAGTTGAGAACGCTAGAGAAGTGGTAGCAAGAGCCATTGTTCCAATAATTAACAAATTCTGCGAAGCTCCGCGGTCGAGTTTATTAGTTGACATTGATATGGTAAATGTAATAAAATTTTTATCAGCTATTACAGATGTCGGATCCAAAAATGTAAGTGGCTAACATTTATTTGAGCGGCCGGTAGCCACCACATTATTAATATTTTAGTCCTCAGTTGATGTCCATATACAAGTAGCTGATCTTTTGGTGCAAGAAATGTCTTCTAGACCATCTGAATTATCAACCATTTATTTTGCAAAAATGTTGAAATATCTACATATAAATCATAGTAATGATGTAGCTGTAAAAGAGTTAGTCACAAATTGCGAACTGTTGCTCGAAAAGGTAAGTCCACTTATTTGCGTAAGTTGTACAACAAGACTTACTTATTGAATAATTAATTTCATACTCTTTGTGCTTTGAGAGAAATCTATTTTGTGCAACTGCTCATTTATACCGACTGTCCGTAACTATAATAGTCATAACTTCACGGGTTTGTAGTAAATTAAAGATGCAATGCAACTTATCGAAATATAGTGTTTACATTTTTTACTATTTAGTACTAAAAGCCCCTAATCAGGTCTCACGTGGGACGTTTCAGATAAATAATAATAATGAAAAATACTTTATTATAGGACCCATCAAACGTCGCATTATCGAAAAACATAGTGCTGAAAATTGGTTTATCTGTATTTGGGACTTAAAAAACGTGTCCGAGGTAGGCTGTTTTCCCCGTTTCAGTGTGCCAGTCAGGGGTGCATAGGTGTTCATTCTTGTTGGCACTTCGTTGATAGTCGTTCTGGAGGTCCAGCTTATCCTAAACATTTGGCGGTACTATTCCAAGAATTATTCCAGACATTTCCAAGGCATCCAACTTCTTTATATCGTCTTGTTTTACTGTCCATGTTTCACAGCAGTATAAAAGTAGGGACCATACGTAGCATTTCAGTGTCCTTAACCTCGTCGCTATTGATAATTTTTGTTACATAAAAACTTTGTCATGTTAAGGAAACCTGCCCTAGCCATCTCGATTCTCCTTTTGATTTCTTTGGAGTGATCTAGTTGGCTATTTATGTCTTGTCTAAGTAAGCGTACTGCCGCGTTGTTTCAAGTTGTACTCCGTTTATTGTTATAAATATAACAATTTGTTATCCAATCCCAATCTATTTATTTAGGTGATGGTATGTGTCCAACAGGGTCTACAATTGTTCCTCTGATTCAGCCAATATCACCGTGTCGTCAGCATACCTTATGTTGTTTATAATCGTTCCGTTTATTTTGGCACCCTCTGTAAAGTTTCGAAGAGACCCCCGGTCTATGCATTCGTCGCGTATATATTGAAGAGCACTGATGATAATATGCACCCCTCCCTAACACCTCTCTGTATGTCTACATATCCCGTGTTGCCCCTTTCCGTTCGGATGCATTTCTTATGGTTTCCGTATGTTTCGTATGATTATAATATCTTTTCCATCTAGCCCTATTTCAGTAAGTACTTCAATTAATTTTTCATGTTGCATTCGATCGAATTACTTCGTATAATCGATGTAGCATACATAAAGTTTTCTTCCGACTTCCATGTTTCGGTCTGCAGTCAGGGTAAACCAGTAAACACGAGTATTGGTAAAACTGGGGCATGAGTTCAGTTCAGTAGCCCAATTCGTTGCAGTAATATACGATATTACTGTTGCTTACATATAGCCGCATATAAAGGAAAATAAAATTTGCAACACCCTGTAGTTCGACAGCAGCACGTTTGAGGCCATATTATAAATTTTATCTTCCATCTTACAGCACTCTTAAATGCCACTTAACTTTGGACTACCCAATATATGCAATAATTGACTTATAATTTTTTCTAAGATGATATTTAAATGTTTTCGGAGTAATTAGCAATATGTTCAGTATTCTTTATAGATATGCTTTGTTTATAGACAATTCTGGAAAAAGGAACTAGACAGGAAGTTCAAAAATTTGCAGCAAGGCTTGGCGCAGATGCATCGATTTGTACAAATGGCAATACAGAATCGCTCCAATTAACCGAAAATTCCACAGTCCGAACAAGCGTGAGTTGCGACTCAAATCAAACACATACACAGAATAGGATGCTTCTACAACAATCAAGCCCTTTAAGTGTAGTTATTGAAGAATCAAATAGTACTAAATCCGCGGATCAAAATAGCTGCACCGATACGGAAAACATTCCACCAAGCAAGAGAAAAAAGTTGACGAATATGAATGTTGAAAGGTACATAAAGTTTTTTAAATTTAAATTAGTATCAATTTTTGACAATTTTTTTTCTGAATATATGCAGAAGCTGATTTACAGCTTTAAAGTGTTTAGTTGCATTATTTTGTAATATTTTTTCCGAGTACTTTTAGTAAGAAAAAAAGCAATAATTTCTATGTTAACTTTTTCATTCACGGTTATTCTACACCTTCATTATATTTTTTTATATTTCAGATTCTCTCTTAGGAGCAGTGCAATAAGATCTAGGAAAAACCAGCAAGCTGGTCCAACACTATGTAAAACATCCCAAACAATAACGTCAAAATCCCGATCTTTCTCTTCTGGATCTTCTTCCGACGTTATTCCCACTAGCCAGAGGAACCTGAGATCTAATAGATTTCAAGCAAAGGTTGACAACAAAATAATTTGCAAAGAATTAAGAGTGCTACTTGACAAACAAAAATTAAACGGAGGTATATTTAAAATTTTAGATTAACAGAATCTGAGTATATTTATTAGCTTGTACTATATTTTTTTACTTGATAACTTTTTTCAGTCAATGGTATTAAAACAAATAACCTTGAAGTGAGTAACATCGATTTGTCGATATCTCAAAGCGTGTCTTCCAGTTCAGATTCAACGGTAAACTTGCGACGCTCACAAAGAAATGCTAGAGATTCAGTTGTAACCCGAGGTAAGTTTGAAGATATTTTCAATATTGATTGTTATTACGATATAATAACATTAGAGGTTGATTCTAATTTAACGTTTTATTAAAGTATATACTTAATTATTATCAAAGTGCGAGAAACATGTGCTTGAGCTCAAACAACCTTCTTATGTGTGTCTTGTAAGTTTTATCACTCAATATTTAATAAAAGTATTTGGTGTTTTATAGTAAACGGCACGAAGAGCATTGTAAATGCAGTTTCCGTTCAAGTGAAAAGAAAAAAATTAAGAGGCAGAACATTGCCGTCCAACGATGCAACAAATAGCCTAGTCGTCAATGAATTTGACACATCAGATCAAACGTTGCACACAATTATAGAACCTTCAGAGTGCCAAGTAAGTAGGGACGATACGATACTGAGAAAGTATCGATACTTACTCAAATAAATAGTAACCAAATCGTCTTGCGATACTGCTCATATCAGTATTCTGAAAGTATCGAAACCATTACCTGGTCCTAATTTTATTGACTGACCTGATATTGAGTGACTACGTATAAACACATTTTAAGTATCCATTTTCGATGAGTTTTTCAAGACGAAATTCACTATTACCTTGAATTTTAATTTTAATCTTAAAAAGCCATTGAAAGAAAGGCCATTGAAAGAAGGCCGTAATAAAATTCACGGCAGATATTTTAATGCATTTATTGCCATAAGGTAAACCAAAAAATATTCTTTCTGAAGGTTTCCCAAAAAACCAGTTCCTGCACATATTTAGAGAACAAGCTTTTTCTATTGTGCATCATAGCAGCACCAGCTTTAGGAACTTAGGACTAGATTTAGGACATTAACTTATATAAGTTAGGAAATACCGTTTGCATGTCGCCCAATGCGTCACTTTTCAAAGATATTATTCAGTTTCATATTGTTTTGACATCAAACAATCAATTCCAACTGACACAATTTAACTAGACTTGTATAAGCCTTTTGAACTTCCACACTGTGAGTAGATCAAGAGTCTCGGATCCAAAATATTGTCATTTCGCTATAAGATAATATTGTTTGTACTGATTCTAATTAATGTGTTTTCTTGTTTTGGAAATATACAGATGGGTATTTTAGCCGACTACAGCCAAGTTGACACGCGACGGTCTTCTCGAAGAATACAAGCATTGAGATCAGATTCTACATCTGATGAGTAAGTTTACATAGAGTTTAAATATTTAATGAGTTAATTTAACAACCGTAAATTATTTGAATGTTTTCCTTATAACATTTGAAGTGCAGTGTTGTTTAATTGTGTTTACCGAAATCTGATATTAATTTTAACTAATAATGAAATAAAGACATGATTTGTAAAAAACACGCATTGGGTCTAAAATACCGGGTACTTCAAAATTGGCGTCAGTCATCTGGGGGTGTTTTGGGAATACAGGAAAAACAGTTAAAACAATTAATTGATATTAATAACTGAGGTATTTGCAAAAAACTAGACCAGAAGTATGACAACAATGTTTTTCAAGAAAATCTGCCTCATTAACGTTGCGTGAATACCTGTTGCGTCTCAATTATTTCCGACTGTAGAACCATTGGTAAACACAAAACAACGAAAGGGAAACTGGCAATTTAATATTTCGAGGTTAGGATAAATAAAAAAATTAAAAGAGTGGTATACGGCCACAGATGTCAACAAAAGTTGTTAAATCGCATGTTCGACGAAGTTCAGTTCGTTTAACTCCGAACATGTTTGTGCACTCTTGGCAGCAGCCTGGGCTCACATTTTGAGCAGCTTCTCGTATTCGGTCAATTAACCTGCTCAATTTGTACCGGTGTTGAGTAAACCAGATATTCAATGTGTCCTGTGTATCTTACATACGTGGTAGGAATGTTTTCCTATCCTATCCATTCCTCGGTATTTATTTGGTGCCTGGGAAAGTGTCAGTTGTGCAATGCTCTGAGTACTTCTGGAAAGCTCTGCTGCAATTATCTCCAATACTTGTTCCTCTGTGTTTGGAACCCGAACATCTATTGTCGTGCACTATCTTCCTGGATCCAATCTTCCAATGTCTCTAGCCCTTTGTTGGCGTGAGTTCTGACATCTTCTGGAATGTTACTGTGCCGTTTCCCCAGAACTAATCGCATTTCCGCAAATTCGTAAATTGAGCTCCAAAGTAAGTCACAGTTTGACAAACGCTTGTTATTATTGACAACGACTATCTACCTGTAACTATCTGTCAATTGCCAAAAAACATCATTGCCGCTTTGACTTTTCATCAAAAATTGGTATAAGAGAACTTAATGTTCGTAATTTGAAGAAAAGATCGTAATTTCTATTTTTAAATGCTTAAGTATTCCAACATGATGCTACCAATTAAACATGGAACCATTTCAAAATAATGCTTAATAACAAAGTTGAAATTCGATTTTCAACTGTTAATATCTTCTTCAAATTTTGCAGTTGTCAATATTTTTCTCGTACTCTCCAAGTGAGCGCCTATCAGCCCGTAAAAGAAATGACGCCAATTTTGAATCATCCTGTATATTAACAACATTAGTATTGTAAGGCCTGTGCATTATCGCAACATTCGTTCAGCTGAAAATATCGCTGTTTTTCCTCAAAGTGTAGAGGAAGACCCGAATTCGTCAATTCCCCGACGTGCTCAATATTTGTGCTTGTCTTACGGCTCATTGTGGCGAATTTTGCAATTGGATTTGAAGATCCATCCGTATAAAGTCCATCTGACTCAAGAACTTTAGCCTCAAGACCATGGGCAACGCAGAACATACGCAAATTGGGTGATTGAACAACAAGCCGTTGATGATGATTTTTCGAACCGAATTTTCTTCAGCGATGAGGCTGAGGATGATAAATTTCTAGGACGCGTAATTTCGAGATTGAGTGGTGTCAAATGGCCCGCAAGATCCTGCGAACTGCAAAAGATCGTGTTTAAGCCAACATTCCTCAAACTCTTGAGCAACTGAAAGCCAATATCCGTTATGACCGAGATATTACTTGTAATGTGCCGAAGTCATTCAAAATTACCTCAAAAGGCCTGTAGGAGGTCCCGTGGCGGACATTTAAATTATATTGTTTTTCACGTATTTAATTTTTTTTTAAATCTATATTGAATTAATATTTTCGTCTCCATCTGAATATTTTGTGGGTGTGTTTTTTTTACTTTACTTTTCCAAGCATAAAATGGATAACCTTGTATTAAACGAATCTAGAGCCGCTAAAAGCCTCCTCAATTTTTCTTACTTTAAACTATTTTTAAAAAGCCAAGGCTCGAAAGGCCAAGGTACGAAAATTTTATGCAAAGAACTTAACATATTTGACAGAAATTCTATAGACAAGATTATTCAAAATTAGCGTCATTCCTTTTAAGGAGTAATAGGGGCTCACTTGGAGTGCGAGAAAAATATTAAAATTAGTTTTTTCGGTAATTTCTAGAATATATTAACAGTTGAAAACCGAATTTCAACTTTGTTATTAAGCATTATTTTGAAATTGCGCCATGTTTAATTGGTAGCACATTAAAATGCCTAAGCATTCAATAAGAAAAATTACGATCTTTGCTTCAAATTACGAAAAAATTTTATATATATTAAAAAAGTTTTCTTCTACAATTTTTTGATGAAAAATCAAAGCGGCAATGATGTTTTTTACATCAGTTACAGGTGGATGGCCTTTATCAATAATAACAATAATTTATCAAACTGTGACTTACTTTGAAGCTCCTTACACGAATTTGCGGATATGCGATTAGTTCTGAGGAAATGCCACAGTAACAGAGCAGAAGCTGTAATAACTCACGCCAACAAAGTGCAAGAGATACTGAAGATTGGCTCCAAGAAGATAGTGGACGACAATAGATGCTCGGGTTCCAGACACAGAGAAACAAGTATTGGACATAATTGCAGCAGAGCTTTCCAGGGGCACTCAGAGCATTGCTTAACAACTGACACTCCCAGGCACCAAATAAATACCGAGGAAGGGCTAAATTCCTACCACGTAGCAAGAGACGCACAGCACAAGGACACATTAAACCAATGGCTTACTGAACACCGGTACAAATTGAGCAGGAGTTAATTAACCGAATACTAGAAGCTGATCGAGAAGAGTAGATAATCAGGTGATTACACAGGCTCTAACTTGTTTGGAGTTAAAGACTCAAATGTATATTTATGGCTGACCCAGCAGCTTCGAAACCAATCACAGATACTTGTGAGACAAATAGGCTTTACAAGAAGAAAACATCTTGCCGCTTTATTAATTCCTTTCATTTAAACAACGCAACGCACGTCATAGTCTCTTCCGTAAAACTAAAGAAACAAACATTAAACACGCTGCACCACTTAAAAGCACAGCTAGCGAACTTACAAACCACTAGACACCACGGAACACAGCGTCTTCTGTTTTTATTTCCCAGCATATAAAAAGTGTAGCGCGCTGTGTCAATACGGCAAGCTGTATCGGTGTCGCTTTGTGAACACCGGAAAATTCACTGTGTTACCCAGGCCTGAACTGTATACAGTCATTATTAGATTTTCCACGTTTTTCCATTGGAGTTATATGATTGTATAATTTGTATTAGTAAACTTAATGTAGTAGTTTATTTTCTGCTCAAACCTTGCTTAATTGCATTTAGGAATACTGTGTCTTATTTGAAGAATTTTTGAGAATCAATAAAAAAATATTGATTGATGATAAAAATCTAATGATTAACTTTGCACTGAGTTACTTTGCAATTACTTTAGATTTGCATAGTTACAATTTTTAGCCATAGATGTTCAGGCTAGAAATTACCAAAATTTTATTTAATTTTCCAATCGAAAATGCTTAATTCTATAAAAGATCAACATTTCAACATTTTATATGGGTAGAAAATATAATAAGTAGTATCAAAAGCGCAGTATGCCAAGTTTAATCGAGTTAAAAACAAAGCTTTCTATTTAAAAAATATATTAATTTGTAATACAATTTTATTTTTTAGGTCGCCATCAAGAACCGTACCAAAAAAGAGGGCAAAAAAAAATACCGAGACATAATGTAAGTCATGTTTGATAAAAAATATACATGTGTTATTTTCACGATTTTATGTAATTATATTGTAATATAACCGACCCAATTTTGTATATATTTACAATATTACAATAGTATATAATAATGGAGATGTCTGTAATTGAGTGCCTTATTATTTATTGAGTGAAAATACATATGGTGGTTCAAAATTGGCGTCAGTCCTTTTAGCGGGTAATAGGGGCTTACTTTTATAGTACGAGAAAAATATTGGAAAATTTGTTTTCCATAATTTCAAGAATATATCTTCAGTTGAAAATCGAATTCCAATTTTGTTATTAAGCATTATTTTGAAATAGTTCCATGTTTAATTGGTAGCATATTGGAATGCCTAAGCATTCAAAAAGAAAAATTACGACCTTTGCTTCAAATTACGAAAAATTTTTATAGTGAAAAAATTATCTTCTGCACTTTTTTGGTGAAAAGTCAAAGTGGCAATGATATTTTTTGTGATTAACAGATAAGGTTGTTAATGGTCATTTTGTTAATTTGTCATTAACAGGTAGATATCCTTTGTCAAACTGTGACTTACTTTGAAGCTCCTTTCACGATTTTGCGCATATGCGATTAGTTCTGGGGAAATGCCACACTAATATAGCAGAAGCTGTAAGAACTCTCGCCAACAAAGAGCTGGATACTGGAGATTGGCTCCAGGAAGTTGACGACAATTGAAGTTTGGGTTCCAGGCACAATTGCAGCGGAGCCTTCCAGGGGCTCTCAGAGCATTGCACAACAACTGACAACTTTCACAGGCATCAAACAAATACCGAGGAAGGGCTACATTTCTACTACGTATGTTATAAGTTACTACTAAGTAAGTAACAGAGCACAAGGACACATTAAACCAATCGCTTATGGCTCTGTGTTTTTCCATGGTTACCGGTTTTTAATAATTACGAAGCAACAGGTATATACGTAATGTTAATTAGGCAGAAGTCCTTGAAAAACATTGTTGCCGTCTTTCTGATATAGCTTTTTGCAAATTTCTCAGTTTTTAATAACAATAAATTTTTTTACTATTTTTTCTGTACTCCTAAAACACCGCCAGACCTGGAGTTGTCTGTTAGCTCCAGAGACATGACGCCAATTTTGAATCTTCCTGTATATGTTTCCATAGTTGCTGGGTTGGAAAGGATTATATTTTATCAAATTCATAATTCATACGCAACGAGCAATAAATTTTTCAAATTGTAATTACTATTTCCGATTTTAATGATACAGTTATATGATATTGATTTATCTGCATATATCATTGATACTGGTATACACATTCGGATAGAAATAATTATATTGAAGACAGACACCATAGGCTTTATTGTTTCCCAATCCTTTTTAAATATGTATTTAAGAAATTGGGATTATTATAGTGTGTTGTTATGATTTGAACAATCTAACAAAGAATCATTTTCGTTGTTTTCCGGTTGAATATGGGATACTTATAAACTATACAATACTTTTATAAAGATTAATAGACGAGCAGTTATATATAGTTAGATATATATTAAACTATCGATTTTTATTTCTTCAAGCTCTAATTTTAATACAAACACCTTTAGAGCTAAATAAAAACGGTTTTTGATTCTACCAGTTTCTATGTTTTTGGATTATTTGCAAATCTCAATTTTAAATAACTTTCTATTAATAGAGAAGTCCAAATTTGGCTTATTCAGAAGTAATAGTCAAATAAAACCTAATAAGAATAAGGCAGCACCAAGGCATTATTTTAATAAATGTTTTAATTGCAGAGTAAAATTAAATGCGTGCCGATTATACCATGTTTGTAATCAAGTTAGTGAAAGATACAGTCAAGGAAAATCAATTCAGTTCAGCGTGTTCTATGTATGTATCTCTTGTATTAACTAAATCCTGATAATATTCACACCATCGAAAGCCATGGTCTGAAAGGTCAAAGTCTTCTTTTGTTATTCTAATATATAAAATATCATTTTATGTTTCAATTTCAAATTAATTATTCAATATTTTGACATACTTAATATGCAACAGATGTTTTAAAAAAGCATTATATTAGGCATATACAAAAACTAGTACTTGGAGACGGGTTTATTTAAAACTGCAAATAATAATCCGAAATAAACAACAGAATCGAAAATTTACTATAATTATAAATAATGGTAATGATTTATAAACTAGTACTTCACATGCGTTTTAACATTTTATACATTAACTAGCTTATTAATTTTTTTATATTTCTTTCACTTTAATCGTGCTATGTTCTATAAGCTACTGAAGCCATTAAACATTTACAGTTATCAAGAATGAGAGGAACAAATATTTAAGAAATTTCAATATAAAAAGTTTGGCGAAATAATAGCTTTTGCTAATAATAATTTTCTATTATATAAATTAGTAGACAAGAAAACAATTATATGTTATAATATTTACATATAAGTTACATTCCTTAACGTTACTAATGGAATAGAAAGTGAACAAAGCAATATTGACTTAAACGTAAATAAAACCCCAGGTAAAATGATACCGACAAAAACAAAAAGTATAATGCACTGAAAATAATATTGTTTTATCGAAGGCATTCAATATACTGTTTGATACACACGCCCGAGTTCTGTTTTAATGTTATCTACTTGAAAACTATAATATTAACCAAAGCCGTTTCCAATGGTATTTAATATTGCTTATTTTTCGTATTGAACTTGAAATAATAGAAATAATTAGTCTCCGGTTTATGTAACTTGAAACACTCATCTAATTAATTATCCTGTCTGTTGATATTCATTTACTAGAACAATAGTGAAAAACAGTGCTTTGAAACATAGAAATTCCTGAGACCCTGTGAAAGTACAAATTTTCGTAACGCTATTTTAGAAATTACTCATCAATTCGGCAGAAGTAATTTTCCAAAAATAAATGGGGGTTTTGAACTTACTCTTGGCGACATAAAGTAGCATCAATTTGTTTCAAAGATGGAGCAATAAGCATTAACTTTCTTCTGTACATTGGATCTTCAGCTACAGGGTTGTGTTCCAAGTATACAGTTGCCAAATGCTTATGAACTGAAAGATTATTCACCGTATTCCAATCACTTACTTTGTTATCGTTCAACTAAAACAAAAACATGTTTTATTGACCCTCCCTTACTGCTAAACATTGCAATTCAAATATAAATTTCAGGTGTTCAAACAGGCAATGTCGGCTTTTTATTATAACTCACCCAAAACTCTTGTAAACTCTCCAAAGCCTTAGTGTTTTCTATTATTGATATTAGATTTTGTGCTAAATCTAATGTTTCCAATTTTGTTTGGGTGTTAAAGTTTTCTATTTTTGTAATGGCATTTTCAGAAATGTATAGTTCATTTAGTTCGGTGAGTTTGTCGAGATTTTCAATCTTCGTAAGTCGGTTGCTTTGTAAACTCAAACAAGTTAAATTAACAAGCGAATCCAAATTTTTGATCTCAGTTATTTTATTCTTCCCCAAAAATAAAGACTTTAATGATACCAAAGCGTCCAAATTTTCAATTTCCTGCAAAAATCAATTGGTTAGACGGAAGCTTATTCGATACATTATTGATCACACTTACTCTTATTTTATTATCTCCAAGTTCCAACAGGGTCAAATTTTGTAGATGACTCAAATTTTTTATCTTGCTGATTTTATTGGACGGCATAAATAGTTTTTCCAGTTTTAATAAGTTATCTAACCCTTCAATTTCGCGTATTCTGTTAAAAGACATGTCTAAAATCCTAAAACAGAGGATATATGCAATCTGTCTCTGTTAATAATGAAAGTAGCGTGCACTTACTCCAAATTCACGAGAGCGTCCAGGCCTTCAATTTTGGTTATTTGATTGTCGTATAGCTCCAACTCTTTAAGAGTGGTAAGCGTGCTTAAATTTTCGATTTTCGTAATCAGGTTCCATCTCAAGAAAAGCCTTTCGACTTGGGTGAGAGGTTCCAGATTTTGAAGCTTGCCGATCCTTCCATGATTTAAATCCAACTCAAGAGTATCTGGATCAATTATGATGATATCATTTTCGGTTAGCGGGCGCTCAGCACCCGACGACTGTCCCTGTTCAGTTGTAATTTTATCAGACGAATTTTCTATAAAAAAAAACTCACATTATGTCCTGGTTTGGTTTGCCATGGAAAAGGAATTTGACAAACTTCTTGTGATGAACAATAATAAAAACAAAAAGTTTTTACATGCATAGTGGTTAGACTAGTATTGTTACAAAGAGTTTATTTAGTTTATTATGTTTATCAAAAAGGGCGATGTAGATTCTTAAATTGTTCTTCTCATAAGGATTCATTATTTTGTTCGTAAGCACAAGGCGATTCAAAATTGGCACAGTTCTTCCAGGGGTGTTGTATCGGGTATTTAGGAAGTGCAGAAAAAATAATTTTCACAACAAAATAGTAATTTGGTCACAATGTATTTGATTGCACTTGCAAACGGCGTTTTTCCCATTAACAAACGTTGCGCAAATCATAATTGGTTTATACATAAATGAACAATTAACAGGTGAAATCAAAACGTAACCAGAAAAAAATGAGCCATTCCACTAATAGGACTTTTCTTTTCGTAATTCTAACGAGTTGAAGCATTCAATGTTTCAAAATTTAGCTTTTCAATTAAGTTCCCAAAGCTGATGTAATACTCTCTTTGCATGATTTTTATCTCGAAACTACCTAACTTTACTTCATCAGAGCACATCAATCTTTATGTTCAGGTTTAGATGATCACGGCTTGATGTTAAAGGAAGTTTTCCGAATAACAAATTCTTTAGAACGGAGATGTATTATTTGTATAAACTATTACTTACGAAGTCCCATCAAAAGTTCGATATCAAGGAAAATCTTTCACTGGTTTGTCACAACTGTCCGTAAATGTTTTTACGAAACTCAACACGGTCTTAATCCCTGCTTACTACATAGGTATACCTATCAGTACTGCCTTCAAAATTACTTCAGTAATCAGTAGTTCTTTTGCGACCATTTTCACGTTCTCAGATGAATTAATTTGCTAGTGCTTGCCTCAGATAATATGCTTGCAACAGTAGACTGGTTCGCGTGTCTACAATGTAGATAATTTGATCGATTTAGATATAGTTTCTCCAAGGAAAGTAAACTTTAGTAGTTATTGATTGAACTTTGGCTACCCACTTTGTACATATAATTTGAAATTTAGAGAAAATATTAAATTAAAAATTTGTCGATATTAACGTCTAGTTTATTTTAAGATAAACCCGATTGATACAGGGCGTCTCAAATTCAAGTGGCTGACCAAACCTATATTTTTAAAAATGGAATGCCGCTTTTTTTATTGCATATTCGAATTATACGCAAAATTCTAGGCCTGTTCGATACAAATCTTCTTTATTCATCTTCAACTGTTTTGAGTTGATAATCAATATTGATCGAACTTTGGCTACCCCGTTTTCGCATCTAATTTGAACAGAATAATGGATTAATGAGGTGAAAATATGACGATTTAATACAACTTATTTTAGTCCAAAAGTTGACGGTTGTCGACATACAGGGCGTCAAACTTACATTTGTATTTCAGTTTTTCGTTATTCTACTTGAAAAATATCACGAAAGCAAAGGCTTCTTGGGAGAACTACTGAGATTATTTTTTTATTAATTTTAAAGGTCGACATACAGGGAGATGAAAATATTGTAGGCGTTTGCATGCCCAGATATCGCCGTAGGTGACTTTTCCCACGAGTTGATCAAAATCTAATGACAGATTTCGATTTCTTATGCGTATGTACGTACGAATGTTTTATTACACCCGTTTAGGATAAAAATAATTGAAACCTTTATAATTAAGATGAGGAGCTCCGCAAGTACATTTCAAGTTCAACGTATTTTCTTTAAGTTGTCTATATTAATGAGACGTCGTCGTTAAGCAAAATCGTAGTTTGTCAACAGTAAACTTCAATTCAGCAATCTGGCTGTTTATTTTCAATAATTCCTCAAACAAAATCGATTTAAAAAAAATATACAAAAATTTAATTTGAAATTGTGACCGTAAAAATCCAATAATTCAACAATGCCTTTAAACGCGTTTATCCACTTTTGTGTTTGAAAAAGGATTGTATTTAAATTAATCAGACGCGGGAACTTCGTTTCTGATTCGAATAGTAAATCATAACTTCTGATGATATTTGGTACACATTTGGACTACGTTCCCCGGTCAAAACCGGCGAACATAAAGTGGATAAAAAGAGACTTTGCTGGAAAGATTATGGCAACTTTTTTTATTGCCGGGTCGCTTTTTGCGTCGATTTTCCCCACGATCGACGCACAATTAATGCCGCATTATTACGAGCTTATGGAGTAGATGCCTCAAATTTATCATATCAAAGGAAAAGAAAGACGTAATCAGTCAAAAATATTATAATTATTAACGAGAACTCCATGCCTCATTCAGCAAGCGCTACACGGGATAATTTAAACATATTTCGCTGGGAAACGTTGGACAGAAAAACATCTTCCCTACAATCCCGACTTGTCACCTTGTGACCCTGCGTTTTGAACCCCTAAATAAAGCACTTGTACTTCAGTAGCTCCGTGAACGTTCGAAGTTCTACGACGACGAGTCGACGTGTATTAAAAGCTTTCAATTCACCCGAAAAAAATTTCTGTTGTAAAATTGTATGTGTTGGTAAATGTTGCAAACTTAAGCTGCAATTAAGAAAATAGATCGACTCGGTTTATATTTGATTCAATCGGCTATATCTTTAAAGAGGTAAGTAATATATTTAGGTAATATTCCAAGGAAAAAACACTCAAATTAGTGTTTTCACCCTAATGACAAAATTAAATACATTATAGAAGTGTATATTTTTAACGTGAAGAAAACGTGGTAATTGGTGGCTTAAAAAAATAATTGATGAATAGAGATCGGATTGATCAATGGCGAGTCACTGATTTTCTCAGTGAATTTTACTGTTAAAAATAAATATAATGGGAAACATTAAGCCTTTCCTTAGTGGCAGGGGGCAATACTTCAAAGGAACACAGCAACCAGAGATTAGCAAATGGGCTAATAAACCGTAAATCATCGAGTTCTTCATAATAACCCGCTAAATATGAAACGTTCCAAGCTTGCAGTTATATTGCACAAATTTAACATATGAGCACACGAGATTCTTGGTTCTACAGGTTCCCATCGCGCATGGTATTTATTATCTTATAAAACATAAAGGCGAATTTAGACTTTACTCTTTGGATGTGCATCGCATGATTCATCCATGTACTGAAATAGTGAATCTTAGTTCCTTATTTTTGCAAGTTCTAAACAGAACTAGTTCGAACTGTTTTTATTTTTACTTTTATATCATTTACAGTTAACTGGGGTAAATTCAACTCGCTGGTTACAGATTTGTACGATTTTCGCGGACATTTGGAAGGAACTAACAATTTCAATAAATTTATTAAAATGTTTCCATATGGTCATCCTTCCACGAAAAAGACATTTTCAAAGTGCCTTCGTACAATTTATTTACACACTGTATTCACACCTGTTTACTTGATGTAGATGCACCCAAATTTATAAAAATACTAGTTTAGATTTGTCACTACCGATGATACATCCATTCATTTTCACGTGGAAACTGGGTCTACTTTGTTCACTGGTCATTTTGGATGCACACTTCGGTTGAAACGCAGTTGAAAACAATGGTTTAAGGCCTGGGTTCGCTTGTGCGATTGATACATGCGGCTGCAGCTCCCGTAGTTGTATTACTTCGATTTTATTGTTAAATTACTTGACTGGTGCAGCAAAATAAGTGATAATCAGCCCTGTGCTGTATCATAAATGCTATTTGTAACGGCCACACGTTATGGCAACTTAGCAGTTCAGGATAACATTTTCGATAACGCAGCAACACAACTGAAGTGTGCTCTATCTCCGAGTTAACGTATGCGTTTCCGACCCAGTTATCCATCAAACGTTAAAAAAGAAAAAAAATATTTAATGCATAAAGTGAGATGCCCTTATATGAATAGTCTATTAGTTAGAGAGAGAGTTAACACATCGAAGCTTCTAAAACATATGCACCACATGTACACGTTTTGACCATTTGCCCCACCTACTACCACCATACATGTCTTTGTTTATGATTTGCATTCACTTTCAATTTCGTTCGTTACTGTTCTTGACCGATCTTCACAAACGCTTTCAATGTAGCATGCACAGAAGATGCAAAAAAACAACCCGCAAACAATTTGAAAATTGAGTAGAGTTTGTGGAAGAAAATAAAGTTTATTTTCAAGACCATTTACCAATTGTTCTAATACAGCTAACCTTATAAGACCACCAAGACATTTTTCTTTTAAATTAAAAACAGATTATAGCTAAAAGACAAAACTACGCTTTGAATAAACACAATTGTTTTATTTATTCCCCGAGGTTAACTTAGAGGGACGCACGTTAAGTTCGATAGCGGCTTGTGATTTGATGCTGTTATTCTGAAGCTCTATTTCTTCATATAACGTTCGTCGATAGCGTGCGCCTGTTATAATATAAAGGTTTTACTGATACAACACACCACTTGGAGCCACTTAACGTGTCTAACGGATAACATGCACGTTAAAGTTAACGTGAGGGATACAGCACAGGGCTGAATATATTGGTAAGTATCTATACTTTATAATGGAAGAAACTTTAATATAGATAAGTATATGTAACTAAATTTGCTGTAACCTAGACCACGTGGGTGATGTTAGGATGCTCTCATTTCGAGCTGTTCAGTTCAATTATGTAGGTCCTAAAAGGCTTATGAATATTATTTGAGGGCAGTAAAATAATAAGAGCAAATAATAGAAATATTTCTAACAGGCATTTTTGGCGTTTGGTGAACAAGAACGTGATCAAACTATATCATATTAACAGGTTTTTATAGTTATATTGGATATTTTGAATTCCTACTCCATACATAATCTTGAACTTTATACTGTCCAGCACGGTATTATTTTTATTTCACTTTTAGGCTGAGGCTATCGGAAACGATGATTGACTGCAAAATGTGAAACTACCCAACTCAAAGAAGACTGGGAATCCTTTGGCTAGACTACTGAGTTTTAAGAATTATTTTGATTTTTGCGTGTTTGTTATTTATTTAATATAAGTTATTGTATGCCATTTGAGTTATGCATCTTTGATGAGTACAAATATTTAACTGGTGATATATTATTATGATCCTCGAAGCGGGACTATCGTATAGTCCTGCTTCTAGGGCCAAAATGTAACATCAATTATAATATTTGTACTGTTCAATGATACACCATGTATAATGTTGCAACACATTTATTTGCAACGTTTAAATAACGTTTAGCGCAACGTTTCAGCAATGTTTCTGAGTGCGGACATTTTTAGTTCCATAAACATTTCTGAAACATATAGTGCAGGTTACTGAAACGTTTGGGGATTTTAATATACGTTTCTGAAACAAAAAAATGTTTAGCAGGTAAGAGAATGAACAGCTAATGTTGCTTTTTTACACGCCTATTTTCTGATAGTTATTAATCGCAGGAGTTAAATGCGCAATTTATTAACTGGATTGATCCTTTATTTACAAATGTCTTTAATATACAACTGTTTATAACGTACCTGGTTCCTCAATGGTATTATCTTCCTTGTTTGGAGAAGACATCTTTATATCAGTTTATGAATTGTTCCTTGAACTTGTAACACTTTAAATTATGCAATTTGTATATTCGCACTTTTCAAGTTTTTGCAAATTAAATTAATCTATGCAGAAAAGCAAATTCTAATTTGATGTAATATTTTTTGGTTGTTTGGGTTAAGTGGGTAGGAATCATAGATGTAGGAATTAGGTTAGCTGCAACTAATGACAAAAAGGAGCTGGCTATTTTCTATGTCTTCATCTTTGTTTTCTGCTGTAATCTGCCAAGGTTCCTAAATTGTACAGGTTGTCTAGTAATTGGACCAATGGGAGAGCGCGCGGGAACACGTCACAAGCTTGCCACTTTAAATTATTGAAGCCTACACAAGCGAATAAATTAATTTATAAATAGTAAAATGTAAGTACCTATTCATTTGTAAACGGACTTCATAAAATACCGGGTGTTGCTTAATGATATGCGAATTGAAGAGTGCGTTTCAACACTTTGGCACAGTTCGTTATAGAAAGGACTGTCGGGCAACGAGCTGTAACAAAATTCAAATTTGAAAAGCCAACTGGCTTTATGAGAAAGAAATTTAACAAACTTAATAAGGCATGCCAGCGGATTTGACCGGAATCAGCAAAGAAAAATGTAAGCGGCAAAGGATGGATGAAAAACGGCGATAAAATAGTCCACAAAATTGTGGAATATTCATCAAATAATAACGATTTTTTCAAAAATAAGCGCGAAATAGCCATTCGGTTAGTCAAATGGGACTTGACCTTAAATGCTGGAGCCACCTAGCAGTTGCTAAATCTAGTTTTCTACAGCCAACCGTTCTGGCTAGACAAGGAAAATTTCTGTACACGAAACGACGAAAATGTAATTCACTTTTTCACTTTCCATTTCGTGTGGCCACCTATTCGATTGTGGTTGATTGTGGCGTATATAATTAAAAAAAATACTTCAAAAGGCTAAGTTGTTCTACCTCAGGTTAGTATTCGATAGTACTTGTCGAAACAACACAAACGCAACACCATTAGCAGAAATAGTTAAAACGTTTATGATGTTTTAACAAAAATAAACGTATTTTAATAAGTTGTAACGTTATAATCCCCAATATAATCGTATAGAAATGGGAAAAGGCAAACACGTGACGTCACACCTTCCGCTCGTGTCTCTCCCCGCTCAGGATTACCAAACAACCTGTACAATTTAGGAACCTTGGCAATCTGGCTCTGAAATGCCAAGTGAAGGTTTTATATTAAAACCGTTATTGACAGACTCCAAGATTGCGAAAGATAGAAAGAAATAGCAATATTTTTCTTAACTCTTCACTCTCCCTTCGAACTTTTCTAATTAATTTTTTTGTCAATTTTTTGCCATATTTTAAACTAATTAAGCGAAGCATTAAACGTGGCCAATAAAGAGAATTTTAAAATTTCAAAAACTTTAAATAGCCTAATCGTAATGTATCACTAGCCATTTAAGTGTTGTTGTCTTTATCTAGCAAAAGGCAAAAGTGAAAGCGCAAAAATTGATTTTACCTGGTTTTTATAGCATATATATATATAGCATCAAGCAAACTTGCTAGATAAGGCAACGTTGTGATAAAGTCCCACATTGATGCTTGTCATCATTCTTTACAAAAAATGACAGCTGCTGTAAATAAAAGTTGTCTGGTTTCATTTACCCGTTGATTTAAAAAACCGGCTTTACTTACCGGCTTTGTAACTGCGCTAATTCCTTCTTTCCTACTTTCGTAAATTGTTCCTATTTGTTCAAACGAAAATACTAGTGAACTCAACAAATTCAGTCAAGTGTTGGCAAAACAGTTAAATCGAGATTTAAATTTGCCGCATCTTCTGGCGCTAGTGTCGTTTGTCGTTTACTTCTTAAGGCGCATGCCAGTTGGCTATCTTTTGGATTAGTTTCCATCTTGGTCACATGTGAGTATACAGTTTTTTCTTAATTTATTCGAATTTTAAGCTATTATAAAGGTTGGTATTTTGCGGAAATCTTGAGAAACGACCTGGTCATTTTGAAAAATAAGTAACACTTGTGACAAGCTCTTAGTTGTGATAAAATCGGCGTTTTTTCGGCCTTTGACAAGGCATGATTTTTGTGACTGTTCGCGCCATGTTGCAGTGATTACTTTATAGCTAAATATAAGGAATACATCTCTAATTACTCCTAAATGGTTCTGTTTTAAAGTCTTTTTTGGACATTTCACCACAAATATCCATATTACTCTTCATAGTTGAAAGAACATAACCGTATTAGAGGCTTGAAACATATTGACTCGGTCCTGACCACATGTGTCTTTGCCGCGTGTACATCCACTAAAATAGGCTTAAAACATTCATTGAAAAAACGTAGAACTTTATATTGCTCACTTTTTTTCACAGTTTCAAAGGAGCTGTCATAAATAACCTACAAAAACCATGGCGGATATTGAGGACACCCATTTCGAGACTGGAGACTCCGGCGCCTCCGCTACCTATCCTATGCAATGCTCAGCTCTGCGTAAAAATGGATTCGTCATGTTGAAGTCGAGACCCTGTAAAATTGTTGAAATGTCCACATCTAAGACTGGAAAGCACGGCCATGCTAAAGTTCACTTGGTTGGAATTGATATTTTCTCAGGTATGTTGAATGGAATTTCAAAGAATTTGAGCCAACTTACTAAACACATTTGGCGTATCAAACTCAAATTGACATCTTTGAACCAAAATTTGGGTGAAATCGATTTACCCTAAACTTGCCCATAAAATACTAGCAACATGGCTTTCTACCTTCTCATCAAAGTTGAGTAATTATGCATACCTATGTTAACAAACTGAAAATCAACTCAAAGGAGGCAATCAGTGCTTAATGATCATTAAATTAAATAGCAGCAATTTCAATAGCAAAGGGAAAGGAGTCTAAGAAAATTTAATTATTGCGACCTTGGTTGATTATAATGATCTTAGGGCATCAAACTTAACTTCTCCTTTTTATCTGTAAGCACCTGGTATCTCCTACACCTACCTTCAATGTACGTGTAGGTCGAATCGGTGCAAAATTATCATGGCATCATCGTTGGAATCTGAACAAATCAGTTCTTATTCTTGGTTGTCATTTGCCTGACATTTTATAGGAAGCTTTCAATGAAGCGGTTTTATTCATGAAACTGACTCAGGATACGGTAGAGCTTGGTAGTTTTCCTACATGAAAATAGGCAGCTCTATACAGCTACAGCTCGGTAATGATAAATTTATACGAGTCAAGTTGTATATAGGAGAAATCAATAGGATTCTGGACGGTGACTTGTTTTATGAGACTATGCTTCTTATATGTATGTCTCATAAGTCATTAATTATATACAGTGAGTCCAATCAGTCTCAAGGAATGAATATTTAACAATTGGTGGAAAGCTTTGTATGTTACGCTAGGGTGTCTTCAATGGCTTTAGTTATTGAAGGACATTCATCTACTTTTTGTGGACACAAAGCTATACTATACTGTATTTTAAAATATGTGTAGCAAGTAGCTAATATAAAATCGATTGTTTCGCACTCACATTGGGTTACCGGTAAATAATATTTTGAACGTCGAAAACACTAACAAAAATAGCACATATTTTTGAAAATAAGGTCTTTCAACGAGAGTCGATAGATGCTTACACTTTTCACCCATTTACTTTATATATTTTATTGTGTACAATATTTCATTGGAAAATTCATTAAGTTAAATCAGCCAGTTTCAAAACTTGGTATTTAACATAACCTCGTTTGGAGTTCATTTACGGTGATAATTGAATTAAATGTAAATAATTTGTCTTAAGAAAGCAGATTATATAATGTTTGTCATTAGACGGTGTTTCAATCATCATTAAACTAAAACAAATATATTTGAAATAACTTCATATTTGTCAAATTTTCAGTAATAGAAGTCGATTTAAGTCCGAAAGCCATTTAAAATGGTAAAAACACTGCCAGAAGCAGCGAAGGCGTTTATTTGAGAAATATGCACACCCGTTTTAATAACAGTGCAGAAGTTTTAGTTTCAGTATCATCAGTGATCTTCGGAGATTGTCTGTCCAACTAACAAACATGTTATGATATGTTTACATATGCATTAAATTGCATTGTAATTATGAATTACATTGCAAAGATCCCTTTGATTTAAATTCTTCTTATAAATAATATTAAGCTTTACCTAATAGTTAGTGGCATTTTTATTTCTTCTTTCTCATTATTAAAAAATATACATTAAAAAATTGTCTAATATGTGGTGTTATGCAAGCGCCTGAACCACCCTACGGGCATAAAAAACCTTGGAAAACAAAAAAGGAACGAACTGGATGTCGTAGAATGTTCGAGCAACATTTGTTACTGAGCTGGTAGTTTACCCTGCAGTATCTAAATAATGTATACTCAGATGCACTTTTCATATCAGATACGATCGAATTTAATATAGTACATATATATACATATAGTACATATATACACATATATAAGATGATTTAATTAAAGCAATTGTATTTATTGTTATGGTTGATTTTTTCTAGGGAAAAAGTATGAAGATATCTGCCCTTCCACACACAACATGGATGTGCCACATGTTAAACGTGAGGATTATCAGTTGACTGATATTTCTGATGATGGTTACCTGTCCCTTATGTCCGATAACGGTGATCTTCGTGAGGATTTGAAAATCCCCGATGGCGAAGTTGGTGCCCAATTACGTTCTGAATATGACGCTGGCAAAGATATATTGTGTACCGTTCTGAAGTCTTGTGGTGAAGAAGTAAGTAATGCGAAATTTATTCATTGCGTTATTAATGAAATGAAATGCACTTGGTATCTCCTGCACACACGATTGATGTATGTGTAGGTCGAATCGGTGCGAAACTAAATCGGCAATCTGCATCGTTGGAAGATGGACAAATTATGTCACATATTCCTGGTTTTTCCTGCCAAACATTTTCATAATTTCATTAAGTGTATAAAATTTCCTTCGTAATCTTCCAGTTTTCTGCAGTTTTACAAGCAAATGTTGTTATATCAAAAGAAAATAATATTTGCGAATATTTTTTTATGAATGAAAATAACTTGTTTGATCTACTCAAGACTGACCGCCAATGAGGATTAATTCATAGCATTTTTGATCTAAACTGATATTGTTTTGTAGGTGGTGATTGCAGTAAAGACAAATACTGCACTAGACAAATAATGGCATGAAAAAACGGAGAGGACTATACAGAGAACTACAGAAACATATTACCTATCAAGTCCAGAGGTCCTCCCATCAACTACAATAAGCTACACATTATATTTGTATTGGACCAGTGTTAAAAGCTTACATTAAAAGTCTGCATCGAATGAACAGCGACTGTTCATTAGATGTTCAATTTTACATCTCTGTACTTTTATTTGTTGGCAAGTTTCATCAAACAGCTATAATGTTCAATAAAAATAATTTAATTTTAACTTTATGTAAATTTTTTAAAGTTTTTTTACCGCCTTCGGAACCACCTTATTCTGGTCTGTTTACTGCAAGTGTGGTATTTGTTTGGGTATCTCAATTCAAGATTCGGTTTTCTTTTAGTCCAGAATCAGGTGATTCTAATCTAATCTTGTTGACATAATTTAATTGAATAAAATATAAACCATTTTTTAAATACTTGTTTTGATATTGTTTAGAATAAGTTACTCATGAGGGTAACCACTTTGGTTATGCAATAATTTATAAAAGGATTGATTAATAATATAAAATGCAATTCTTTTGGGGCTTTCATTCTACATGCTACATCAGAGTGTGTATTTCTTCCGTTAATTGTTTGTCGTAAGTTAACTTCAAGGAATTAATGATCAGATTTGTAATTTTGTCAACATCTTAGTCTCAATTTGAGTTCGAGAAATTAAAACGAAGGCTTTTGTAAAGAAACATTCCGTTTATCGTTCCCGGAGCTTATTTCCAGCCATATGGTTTAGATGTCTAACGTAATTAATCAAATAATTATACAGGACGTTTAGCAAATATTTTCAATTGAGGGAAAATATTTGCATACATGCTTTCAGCATGCGATAGTTCACTTAAGCACTATAAATGAGGCTGTTCCTTTTTTACTTCAGTGTTGCACAGTGTTTTAAACAATAAATAATGTAAGTATTTCGTTCAGAAAATATCTAATTAAAATTAAAGCAATGTGGAATACTACTATGTTGCTAAATGTATTCAAAAGTTTTTTGTCAAAAATTCACAAAAATATTTCTAACGAGAGTTCAGATTCAAAGTAAATGCCTTTTTGAACACCGATTATACCTACATAATTTCATAGATCTCTATTTTCTGATAACTAATCTTTATTTTACTATCAACTGATGAGGACGACGTGGTAGAAGAAATTCTCATTTGTAATTCATTATACAGGGTGGTTAAATTTTTAGTCGGTAAAATGTAAAAGGACAATAAAACTTACACAATAATTATTTTTTGTGCAATATTGGCATCAATAGTGGTCATCCATTAAAATTATTTTCGTTAAGCAGGGTGTTCTCAAAAATCTGTGGTTTACATATGAGGAGTTTATTTTCAAAACGCAGTTTCTGCAAAAAACTGCTACTGAGTTAGAGATAGCGATGCACTCGCAGCGCGCTTTTTTTCGATTGCCACTTGAATTTCTAATCAAATTCAGAAGCTATTTCTGCCATGTGAAACGCCCAGCAATTTCAGTGTTTTTTTTTTTCAAAACGCAATTTCTGCAATAATATTTTTATCAAACCACAAATTCTACATTTTTCGTTTCAAATCACAATTTATGCAAATACTTCGTGTTTTCATTGTTACGTACGGTGTGCTGCGAAAGAGTTTTTGGAAATGGGGACAATGGAGAATTACATAGACACTGCTGTTGTGTCTGAGAAGAATCAAGGAGAGAAGAAAAGGGGCACGAAAAGTTAGAAGGGAAAGACGCAACAAAGTTAAGTAAATTAGTTATTCTAAAAGTGAGGTTCACAAGTGAGGAAAACAAAATCAGGTTTTACAAAAAGAAGATTACGAAAAGTTGTTGGAGGCGGTTGGAACAGTAAGAAAGCTTGGAGTAGACTGGAAGCTTTATGATGTTAAGAAAATCAGCGACGTTAATTGCAAAAAGCTTATGGGAGTTAGTCAAATGAAAAGGGTTTTTATTAAAAGAGAAAAAAATAGCAACATAAAAAATACAATAAAAGTAAAAATGGAAGAATATTACCGAAATGAAGACATCTGCAAAATATTTACGACTATTATGAAAAAAGGAGTGCAAATGGGGAATGCAAAAATGAATCTGTTACCGTTAACCCATAAAGTAAAGGATTTAAAATTAGAAAATATTGAAAGTTTGTTAAATTTATACGACGAAGACTAGAAAAATGATCAGCGCCTGGTATTCTACAAAAACTTCAACAAGTTTTTGTAGAATGAAGAATGAAAATAGCAGTTCCACAAATCCAGTCGATGAAGAAGCGAACATTTCCGATGAAGAGATCGAATGTGACTGCAACAGAGACAAGTACTTGTCTCTGACTGCAATGAAGAAGATTGCGGTGTAGTGAAGTGTTTTTTTCTAACCTATGAAGTCTAGAGAGTTATCAGAGACAAGTTGTCTCTGGAGTTATATCCATGCCATAAATGGAAACCACGAACGCAGCAGCACAATTGCAGACATTCTGTTGATAAAGCATTTCTGTATCTAGTCTATAAGTACCCCGATTTGCCC
Source organism: Dendroctonus ponderosae (assembly GCF_020466585.1). NCBI lineage: Eukaryota > Metazoa > Arthropoda > Insecta > Coleoptera > Curculionidae > Dendroctonus > Dendroctonus ponderosae. The sequence goes on from NW_026018165.1 coordinate 4,689,955, forward strand.
GCAATCTGTATTCCCTGTCAAGCCTTCAGCACGCGAAATCTTGTACGTCAAAATAAAAACTTTCGTTTTTAAAAAGAACATTTTCAATTGGAAATCTATAATTAGAGTAAGTTCTCTTAGAAATAAAAAAACACAATATTTCAGCTTTTTTTTCAAAGAGCAATATGACCGTACATTTCTTTTCAAAACGCTATAAAATACAATTTTACTTTCAAAACGCATTTTCTTTTTTTGTTTTTTTCTTTCTAACTATAATCCAATTTTTTTATCAAAATTTTCCATTGGATTTTATAGTCACGTTACCAAAGTTCCTGTTGGCACCGAAAATGAATTCATATTTCCATTTTTTTTGCTAGATTTAGAAAAGGTGCAATTCTGCAAATCAAATTAACTTTTAGAAATTGCGTTTTGAAAATAAGCTCCTCATGTATCAAACATGGTTTTTTAAAATAGAACACTCTGTATCAGTATCAATATGTAGCAAATGGGTAAATCAACACACAATAATCAATAAGAACAATCTTCGTATTAGGCTTATTATCCTTTCATATGGTGCGCCAATATTCAGGGAGCTCGAGCCTTGAATAAAGTCTTTTCAACATTTATTGAAATGGGACACCAGGTATATTATTACGCAATCTTGAAGGGCTAAATTGGCACTATTTTAAGATCACAGATCTATCGATTAGGCGTTAAACTGAAATGCGTCAACACATGCATGAAAATGACACATTACAATTGTTTTGAGTTAATTTCTGACAGTTTGTCACTTTATTTGCTCTCTAACTATAAGCAACAATTAAGTCGTGATTTCAGTCCATGTATAACAGGTAATATATTTAGATGATGCAAATATCGACTATCCTCTGCATATTTTAAAATTATATATATACATTGTTTTATTAGAAGTGAGTCACTTTATGCAAACACACGCACGTACCAAAATCCCAAGAGTTTTCAGTCAATTAAGCAGCCATTCGCATGGAAACCCCCAATGTCACCTAGAACAAATACTAATCAAATACAGGTAATTCTTTCTTGTAATACATTTTAATTTTATTTATACCTAGTATATTTTTCTCTACTTCTCACCTGGGTGTGTTTTTACATTTTTCTGTCATGGTAGTACTCCCAAAAAGCCTTACTTGTTACTATAATATCTAAAAGACAAAACATACAGGGTGTCCCGTAAGCTCGTGCGCAAAAGGGTATTGCGATATTCTTTGGACCAAAAGAAGACGATCTGACCTAACTTTTATTAACAAAAAATGTCTGGCTCCTCTGCGATTGATCAGCAGAATTCTTCAAAAAATTGATTTTTTTTGAAATATCGGGAGAATGGTACGATGTATTTTAGGGAAACTCGCTGTGAACTTGTTCTTATGTAAGACTCATATTTTGATGAAACAATCGAGTTTAGCCGTTGTCGACAAGTGGTGAATTCTTGAGTGTCGTGGTACAAAAACTACCAGAACTTTTTAGTTGGAGGATGAAATAATTTCATTTTTTTTAGGTTGATGCACTAGTCATTTATACCGCACCATTCTCCCGATATTTCAAAAAAGATAATTTTTTTGAAAAACTTCGACCACCAACAGCAGACAAGCCAGACATTTTTTGTTAATAAGTTAGGTGAGATCAAACTTCTGGTCCAAAGAATATCGCAGTACCATTTTGATCATGAGCTTACGGGGCACCTATTACCGCATCATATTCTAGGGGAACAAGTCTAAAGAACTTAAAATGTTTTGAAAATTAGTCATATACAAGGAGACTTTTCAGGGATCTCAAATATTCTCTATTGGAGTCCGAGATCCATTTAAAATCATGTAAAGTATCGTGTAAATAGAAGGAAAGTACATTTGCAAATGTGACCACGGTGTTTGGTAAGTGGATGCATTTCTTGCAGGGGGTGATAGTGCAAGTAATTTTGGATAAATTTCTTTAATAGACCATATTCCGAAAACTCTTCCGTCTACAGCGTGTCAAAGTATTAATTAAAAAATACACTTACACTTACACACTTACACCCAAAATAACGACCTAAAAAAGACACTGAACCAACTGAATAGGAACATTAAAACTCTGATTGGACAATACCGACAAGACAAATGGTTAGAAACATATAAGGAAATAGAAAAAGACAAGGGCAAAACATATTGGCAAAAAATCAAGAAATTAGCACAATACAAGAAAACTAACACTACTGACACAATTGACGAAAACGGAATAAAACGTTACACAGACAAAGAGAAGGCTGACGCATTCGCCGGACACTATCAAAAGGCGTTCAGCATATCGACAAACCCTAACTTCGACAGTGACAACTGGAACATGATCAATGACTGGTACTTGAACTACTTTAACAACCCACCAAACTGTACTTACAAACTAATCACAGA
>NW_026018165.1:4693355-4698460 GCF_020466585.1 Dendroctonus ponderosae
TGCACAACCCTTCCAACCAACTACTATACGAACGCACAAACATGACAAAAATTTCGGAAAGACTAATACACTTACAGACAAAATGGACAAACAACCTCCACAACTGGACCATACTGAATCCCCTTTGCCTCGCAAGACCGACAAAACACTCCCGTTTTCGTTCCCCAACAGATACTTTACTAGAACACCTACAAACGCAACTGAACTAAGGACTAATATCTGTTTGTTTTGTAAGCCAGGAATTTTTACTTTTTTTTATTTTCTTTGTATAGCTGATTAATTTATACGAGCGTTAGGAATAGGAATTAATTTTAGAATAAGCTAGGCTAAGGCACATATATAATAAACAAGGGCAGAAAGACCGATTGGGTCGATAGCCTTTTTCTGTAGGAAATAAAGATTATTTATATATATATAGACCATATTCCGAAAACTCTTCCGTCTACAGCGTGTCAAAGTATTAATTAAAAAATATTTTTTTTTATATTGCGGAAACCGCTGGGAATATTTAAACGAAATTTAATTTTACAAACCTAGATTTTTTAAGCAATAATCCTGATGATTCAAATGCCTGTTCAATTTGGAAGAGAAAAAGCTCTTGACTCTTTCCAATGAAAAACTACTCGAAAACGACGTCCCGTTTTCGAAATAAATTAAAATTGATTTATTCTATAGCTTAAGCGGGTTGTAATTAAGTAAAGTTTAGTATAAAAACAAAAATTGTGCACTGAGATTGTATCAATTTTTTACAAAAAAAACGCAAAAAGAAGTTACTCAGACACTCGAAATAACAGCAATTATTAAATTTTTTCAATCAGTGACCATAACTAGTGCAGAGCCACTTTTTAAATTAAAATTGCCCGATTACGCTGGGCAATAAATCGATTTTACTTTTTTTACTCAAACACGGTGCGTTGTAGAAAAAAAGTCAAGAGACCTTTTCTCTTGAAAATTGAACCGGAACTTAAAAAATCATATTTACTTTTAGAAATATCATTGGCGTAACATTTTTTATTTAAAATTATCTACAGACGTGTCTGTGCTTATGCCACTGGCGAAGCTAAAAACACAATTTTTATCACTAAACATGTATTGGTGTTAAGTGCCTCAGTCGGTCAAATTTCATTAAAATATTCCAAGGGGTTTCCACTCTATTAAAAAATATAATTATTAAATTATTACTTTAACACGCTGTAGATGGGAAACTAAGAGTTTTCGGAATATGGTCTTTTAAAGAAATATATTCAAAATTACGTGCACTATCACCTCCTACGAGGAATGCATCTACTTACCAAACACCCTGTATAATTAATTTATCTTTAACAGCGCTAACATAAAACCAACTCAATTTGTAAACCGAAGAGGGAATTTATAAAAGGAGTTTGTTACATTTTTTATTTCGCTCTTTTGTCTCGCAGTATTCCAAGTTCCAATTTTTAGATGGAACTTTTTGTTATTGAATAGTTTTTTGTTGTTTGTTATTGAAGAATTAATTTTATCTCAGGTTGGAAAACTAAAATCCGCTCATATCATTCCAAAAACTGTTAAAAATATGTATGATCAGGAATGTGAGAGCACCCGAAGGGAACACAAAACACCTCTGAAGATGCTATTTCTAAACTCATAGGTATCGGCGACCGCTCAAAAGCCCAAATTTCACCGAGTATTCAGTTTTCGTTTCGTTTCACCGTTATCTATAATTGAAAATATATAGTAATAATAGCCTATAGTAAAACTTTATTTGAAGTTATTAATAGTTAAATGAAACACTTCGAAAATAATTTCAGCATTTTAATAATTAGATATGTTTTAAGACCATGAGTTCCATGTACTCGAGCAACTCCGTACAATCTGAAAGTGTAAGGTCGAATTTTGGAAAACAAAATGGTCAATGTTCAACACCAAGTATGGGCCTTGTTGCAACTGTAAGAGTTCAGCCGACAAATGGACAAGTAAGCACGGTAATTGATTACCAGATTTTCAGTTCTAGTATCTAGATATATTCAAAAATTGCATTGTTTTAGTCTTCTAATCACTATAACTAAATCATTTTTAAAATGTTTAATTTCTTGGTTCATGTAATCGAAAAAGTTATCATGCAATAGCAGCACTCAACCAATACCATTAAAAAAACAATATATTTTCCCTTATTTTCATGTATTTATATATTTAATTGGAAGAATGCTGAGAACTGCGGAAGAAAGAAAGAACATACAGGGTGGTTTTTTAGTGCAAGAGAGTCCATTATTTTCGTTGGTGTGGAACTTTCGAAAATTAATTTGATCTAAAAGTTGTTGTCGCACATTTTAAAAATATCTTATTTGATACGAAGTGTCTCAGAAATGCGAGGCAAGATCAAAGTGTATTTTTTTAAATAGAACTACCCATTTCTCATTAGCTCATGGAATGCAGCTTGAAACGCTGCATATGCACCGTACCGTAAATTGTTTTTTTTTTACTTGCGAGGTTGGCAGATTATGGCCATTTTAGTAAAATTTTGCTTAAAATCATGGTATCTAAAAATTCACTGTAGAAGCAAAAAAAAACAGTTAAAGATACAAAAAAATACGCCTTTCCAATCACCACAGATCCGTTAACAATTTTATTGAACCAAAATATCAATACATTGTACAGGGCGTTAACAATGTGGACTTTAATCTAAAACTTTTTAACGCAATATAACTTTTGTTTTTCAAATGGAAGTACCTGTATATATATGTATATTAATGTCATTAGATAGACAATTTACAAAGTTACAAATTTGCATTTACACTTTAAGCTGTGAACGCAACGGTTTTCAAATTATAAATTATTTTATTTAAACATTTTAAAAAGTTGTTACATTTTGTAAGGTGGCTGGAATTCATTAAATAAGTGTCTAAAAAACCACCCTGTATATTTCGGAGAAGGTAAAACCAGGTAAAACTAAGTAAAATATAACTCTATGTCTGTTCACAACTTCAATGATTCGTGAATATAGATTTAGATGCCCCTCCTAATTATTACCAGTTTATTTAGATGGAGGCGAAAAATGTATTTTGTCGATTTATAGCAAAAGTGTAAATTATTTTTAGAACGTTGTCAACCACTCAAACAATTCTTTGGGACTAATGGGAGCTCCTAAACCGCGAATATATTATTCGAGTCAAAATAGCACAACCAATGAACTCAATCGAAATTCGTTGAAGACTAGTGATGGTAGGGTGAAATTAAAAAATGTTGGGGTAAGCAATAAGTAAATATTAAAAAAGTAAGAATATTCGATATTGAAGCATTGTCAAACATGTTTAAAATATATTTAAAATATTTATTTTTATCAGACATGCATAAGCTATAAAATAGTTATAGTTTTTAAGATACAGAGTGGCAAAGTTTGAAATGTATTACTTGCTGTGCTCAATATAAATTTGATTAGAATGTAATAAAAAAATTACTTTTGTAAGAAATTATTATATGTATAATTTTGTTTCTTAAGTGGCCTAATTCTTAAGAGTTTGCGAAGTTACATAAATTATACGGTACATTAATAATTCTCAATTACTTTTTTACAAATTACTTCGAGAAAACTTTAAATTTTCAAATAAAAATAAGTTGTGTGTGTTTTCCTTGTCCCTGAACTACATATTAGAAAAAGCTATCCCGAATCACAGAAAACCTTTAAAAGAAATGTACTATATTGAAATAGTATTTTCGTTTTAAATAAAATATGTTCGTTCATTGTTGAGGTCTTAGTATATAAACTGATTCACATTGTACCTATATGCAAGATCTGATGCGAATTCGGAGTTTTGCAAAAATGTCGATTCTAGAATTTAAAATAGAAAGCATCCAGATATAACACTTTTTATGCGACTTTTACGTGTCTGAAAGATTTGACTTCAAAACCTTATCAGATGCCAATCACAGGTCGATATGTATGTTTCAAGAAGAATAGACATTCTAGTTGTACAATAATAAAAAATATAAAAAACAACTTCTTAGTAGATTGACAATGTTTAACTTTAAGGACACTGAACAAGAGAAATTATGCATTTTGACGGGTACTGTTGAGCGAGTCATCAAATATGGAAAGATATTCCAAAACAAATTCAGCTACTTCCAAGTATTCGGTAAGAAACAATATTTTTCGCCCACAAAATTGGTTTTAAAACAGCAATTTTTTGCGGAAAAAATCGGTATTTTTTCCAGGTAGTGTTGTATCGATTAAAGAGGGAAAAGTACCGTTCGAAAATACTATGCTTCTAAGAGATAAGAAAGGACCAATTTTACATCTGATCTATTATTCAAATACGACTCATGTTAATATTGATGACTTCCATCTTGGTCAAAACTTAAGGTTGTTATTGTTATTAAATAGTTACTAAGATTTATCAAATACAAGATCATTTATTTCAGAGCCGTGGGTCGAATGGTGGGACCAAACGTAATGTCTGCACACACTATAAGAGCGGCAACCGAAGAGGAATTGGAGGTTCTTCCTAGAATGTGTTATATATCGGATTATTCAGTTTCAGTTTTGTGTGGAGATGGACAAATGTTTCAAAAGGCTTAACTTTCTCCTCTTCGTGTTCTCGACATTAATCTATTACGTGTTGCTAGATTATTTCCAAAATATGATTTCGAGTTGATTCGTAGAAATAAAGATAACTGTAAGTGCGTATTTAGAAATGATGTATGAACTACGCACTTTTTAGTTTAAAGCGGTTGTATTATAATAATGTTGGTTAACTTGGTGTTTCTAATTGCCAATATCTATTTTTAAAATGAAAGTGGTTCATCATCTAATTTTCCTTGAACATCATATCACTTGACATACGCCAGGAATAACAATACCACAAGTATTTTTTTTTTGCGGTTAAACAGCATTTTAATTTTTGCAAAAAATTCTGTCATACCTTTGATAAAGAGTACTATTATAAGCGCAAAATTAGATTTTATTACTATGAAATACATAAAATATCATGTAGATATTGTTTAACAACTGTCATTGTTTCACTAATCTTTATTAAGATATCTCATATTTAAAATCATATAGATTAAGCGCTGATAATCATGCTGAGCAACGTCTTTTTCATTAAAACAGTGCAGGATTTAGGGGGCCGTTT
>NW_026018165.1:4698987-4703640 GCF_020466585.1 Dendroctonus ponderosae
CGATGCAATTGCGAAAGATCGTTTTTTACTCTAAAAACGGTTAAGACGTACTTGAGAAATTCATATTAGTTTTATTAAAAAAGCTACGAATATTCGTTAAAATCTGATAAAGCAATCGACGAATAATAATAGGAATTGATGGGAACTCACTAGATGAAATAAATGAATCGTTTTCTTTTTTGTAATAAACTGTGTAATTTTTGGGTCTTTCCCAGGTACTTTGCTGTCTTATGTAGCAAGCTGACGTTCACTGACGTCAATATGACGTCATCTTTTGGTCATAATCGACCTTTTAAGTCATCTTACAATTTTGATCAAGAAATCACTTACATGTAACGTCATTTTCCGACGCCAATGTGTCGTCATTTTCTGACGTCAATGTGACCGCATTTTTGATGTCTTTTTGTCGTCATGGATTATTTAATAAATCAACAATTTTTAGGAAATATTATTTATGAGCCTTTTAGTGATAAGAGTAATAAGAGGGCAAAGCACAGAAACTGAGTGGGATCGGGATTCGTGTGCGGTCAAAGTGACGAAATAACTGACAGCTTTTGGGCTGAGTTTCAAGGGCTCATTTGTGTTATTTATAACAAGTTTGTGCAATTAAATAAAGATCCAATTTAGGTCGTTTTGTTTGGTCATAATCCAAAAAATTGTCTAACGGCAACTATCGAATTTAAAAAACCAAAAGCCGTATTAATTACGTCAGCAATTGACGCGATAATGTCGTCAGCAATTGACGTCATTAAGATGTTAGCACATTGGCGTCATTAAGACGTCAGCAAATTGGCGTCATTAAGACGTCAGCAATTAACGTCATTTAACCTGTGACACTGTGGCGTTGTGACATAACTGACGTCAGTCGGGCATTTGCCGCCCAAAAATTTACGTCAAAATGATGACTACTGGTCTGCTACCTGGGTCATTTTTTTTGCTACAATTTTTTTAAGCAATTTAATTTGTTTAAAAAAATAAAATTTTTGTTGAATATCTTTGTATCTGTCAAATAATAATAACTAATAAATCCATTAATATTTCGTACAATGATTAGAAATCGGCGCCGTGAGAACTAAATCATGTAGCGCACTGTAACCGCCAAAGCAATTTCTACAAAAACTTGAACTTATTTAAATTTGTAAAAATATCATTACAAAGAGAAGAAACCCAATTGATAGCTCTTTAGAATGTAGATTTTATGGTGGTTTATGAAAGCGAAATTAAGTAAAATGTCAAATTTTCCTACACATTTTGATTTTTTTGCATTTTTTGTATGGTTGCACTGAACACAAGTGTGGTATGTTTTTGTTTTACACAAAAAATGCGGTATTACGCTACAATGATTCCGTAGAATCAGCAGAAGGGAAGGGATGTATTCTTACATGCAGCATTTTGGATTTTGGAATTTTTTTTTAAATTCTTTTTCTTGACTGCTAGTAATTGTTATTATATTCTTATCTTTCCTTTTCTTTATCATCTGCAGATGATGGCGCTGTTGTCTCGCCAAACCGTATTGAAATAAACGATATTCAAACAATTTTTACTTCACACTTTGACTGAGGCCCAGGAAAGATAAGAATATAATTTAATATGATTCAGTAATCTAATAGAACTAAACTAAAAAATTAAACATTTTCGTTTTTCATGATAAACATCATTCTTGATAACCATGTTACAAAGGTACAAAAATGCAAGAAAGACTTTTATTAAAAATTCTACACTTCAAGACTGTTCTTTTTTAAGAAATTCCCTGCTTGATATCAGAAACGCTCGTGATATCTATTAACATTTTCAAAAGGTAATCTTTAGATCATTTTCTCACCCCCCTAGAATTGTTATTAGGTATGTCGCTCCCTCTCCTATTCCTATTATTTGTGAACATTTAATAACAAAGCTTTAGAATTTCGTCTTTTTCAAGTAGAATTTGGACATTTTATATAATAGAATAGCTTATCTTCTGTATGTAGTATATCTGTACTTCTGGTAATTAATTCTATAGATCGCCTTGTCGTTTCTACCCAGAATTTCTGAGATAATCTGGATTTTTTCCGTCGATTGAATAATACCGTTTCTAAAATTTTAATAGATTTCTCTTAAATCAAGGAGAAAATATTAATAACAATTTCAGGGATAGCAAGACGTCTTAATATGTAAAATATAAAAACTTAAATTAAAAAGTATCGCATTTTTGTTTTTAACGAAATGGAAAAAATCCCTAAACAATAATTGGTAACCAAAACATTCAATCAAACAGATGATAATTACTTTAACAAACGTTCTAAGTAAAAAAATAATCAATTGAATGCAGGATATGATTTTATAACTTAACTTTTAATTAAATATTTCAAGACTGATTTGCGCTCTTTTTTTAGAGGAGTTTTTTATTAATTCCTAAGTACCTAAGATACTACTTGCGACGTTCTTTTTCTATTTGAAATGTATTTTTCAACATTTAATTAAATGATGTTTGAATGTCGTCATTTTCAAGATAAACATGGACTTTTTTAATAAAATAGAACCGTTTATCTTGTTTTTTTTTCTCTTGTGGTAATCAATTCTGTGGCTCGTCGTTCAAGCTTTTCATAGAGATTCCGTAATTATTTCATCTAATTGATTAAAAAATACAATTTATTACTTTTTCGTTTCTTTGTCTTAAATCGCTAAAGAAAAATAGTATTGTCAGGAATATCGAATTTGGAAAATATGTAAAAAATAGTGTTTCATTTAAAAATATTTGAACTGCCTATAAAAGCTGTTCTCTTAAAATATGCCTTTCTGCAATATAGGAACGACTGCTATTGAAAGATCCGCTTTTGTACTTATACATATATTCGCAGTATTCGACATTGAAGAAAATAATCAATGCCAACATAATACTTAAAGTAGGACTAGCATTTAAAATTGCAAGTCTGAAACTTTCCAGAAAATTCTCAAAATTCCTCATTCCATCCCATCTTTTTTGTTGTTTTTGCGTTAATTAGGTATACTTTTCCACAAACACAAACAGATACAGAACAGTACTAATAATAAGCAAATTGCATTTAATTTTGATTACTTAACATTTTTTCAAATGTTCAATTTACTTAAGGGTAACGTGAAATTGGTCGAAATCGTTCATGCTTATTAGAATTACTAGAACGTTCAAACACTGCAAAAGTAGTTAACTATCATTTAGAACGTCACAGTTTCCACTCATCTAGCGTGTGATAAATAATATATTTTTTTAATTATCAGCAAATCTGAACAAACGTAATATAATTAGTATCGAATCATGAATTATAATTAATCTCAGTAATGTATCTCTCTTTTCACTGTCAGTCCTTTGATACCCACCGCACCGAATGTTGGGTACCAGATTCGACTCGGCGGTACGATTTCGGAACCTTTCATTGAAAAATTTAAATTCAAAACACACGTGAATTAAAATTACTAGTGCGACCTTTAAGTGGGTACTTTATTGCATTGTCAGAAGCGCCACAATAGTTGTAGTATTTAAAATCCGTTTCATACTGCAAATTTAATCTAAGTTACCTTGACAGTTGCCTTTGACCCATATCTGGTTCTAATGGTTAAGCTCGACAATTTTACCGTTCAACAATTATCGGCATAATTATTGTGGCAATTATATTAAAATATTTTGTTAAAATTTTGAAATTTTTTAGTACAAATGATGTAAACCTCGGTAAAATAAATATTTAAATTTACTAATTACTCAGTGATATTAAGGTGCTGTAAAAATGAGTTCCACGTAAGTAGACAGTTGACTAGTTATATGATTCTACAATGCCTGATAACTAAATATTTATAATCGTGAAAGATTAAGGCAACATTCCCATATCTCATTTAACTCTTACCTCATTTGCACTTAGAACAATCAACCATTTTTAAGATAAACCTGCTTTTAAAGTTAAAGCAACATTGCAGCCAAATGGTGAAATTGCTATTCCACCTACATAAAATTGCGAGCAAATATTTGCAACTTGCAAATGAAACTTTCCAATGTTTCTCGTAGCATGATTATAGAAATCAATTCTTCACACAAAGCTCCGATTGTTAGTTAAAAATAAGTATTGGATTTGCTTTTCAAAAAATATTTTTTTATATTTAAATTATTCACTTAATTTATTCATTAAACACATTTATCTCAGTTGCATTGCATCGGTGTGTTCCTATTGCAATTAAGATTTTATTTTTTGTTACTTTATATTTTCCTGTGTCAAATTGAAATAAAAAATTGAATAATGTTCAAAATAGCTACAGTAAATTTGTACAATACAGTTATTATAACATTTTTTTCTTCTTCTTAACAATATTCCTTTCACTATTATACAAGGCTGTAATTCTTAAGTACAAGAGCGAATTCCTATCAAACGTCCTTTGTGACTAGAAAACAGACATATTTTTTTTACGCAAAAACTATGAATGCTACAAGATTTTACAAAGAGCACAAAATTGTGAACAAATGAATAGTGCATCAATCTAAAAAAAATGACTTGATTTCATCCTCCAACTAAAAAGTTCTGGTAGTTTTTGTATCACGACACTCAAGAATTCACCTCTTGTCCAAAACGGCTGAACTCGATTGTTTCATCAAAATATGAGTCTTACATAAGAACAAATTCACAGCGAGTTTCACTAAAATACATCGTACCA
>NW_026018165.1:4703905-4725794 GCF_020466585.1 Dendroctonus ponderosae
ATTATTATTTTTATAGCACCAAAAAAAAAGTTATAATGAAAGCAGAAAATGGGGAAAAATATGTTTTCTTTGCATGTAGTAGCTGAAAAAGAGTTTGAAGAAATTACATCATACAAGATGTAATTCTTTCTTGAAACTTATTTTTGTTGTAATTTGAGACACATACTTTTTGGTTCGAACCTAGTTTTCTTTCTTTCCTATATTACATTTTACAAAACAAAACGTTAAATACAAAAGTTTCATTTTTTTAGAATTACATTACTACTGTTACTTGCAATAAGTTATGTGCTATAATAATGCAGCCCTAAAAGCAGCTGTAAAGAATACACTATATTTTCAATAGATTCTCGTTTCTTTTCTTTATCGACTAAATAGATTCACCTTATTTCYCTTGACTTGTTTGAATTGTAAAACATTTAAATTGTGCTTAACAATTTGTTTTCCTAAATTTGCGAAGAATAAARAATCTAATTATAGCAAAATTATGGAACAAGCTTTGTATTACTCTAACTTGTGAACTGACCCTGTGTACTTTACTTCTATCTTTGTTCCATATTTTCCAGACACAATTTTTTATACCTATTTTCCTTTAGATTACTTTGTAGAAATCGATCATTTTTTACGATATTAATGCCGCCAAATTTTCTAGGCAGATGTATACTTTTTTTAACGGTTTTGGTATAATAGACACCACTTAAATATACAAATTTAATGATGAAATGAAAAAGTAGCATAGTAAGCAGAATGAACACCTGCACGATTTGCATTTAGATATTTCCTTTTCCTTTCCGTTAGAAGAAATAACCTAGTAAAGTATTTCGTACTTTCATAAATTCAGTCGCCAAATTAGTATTTTATTTTGTCTAAAAAGTATTTTCCATGTAATTTCAATTATTCCTTTTATTTTTAAATTTAATTATAATAACCGTTTAATTACGCGATGTTTAATCTACAGTAAAACCGCATAAAAAAAATCCATTCCATGAAAATCACTGTTTCTAAAAATTTTGCTTATATTTCCTAAGTATGTACTTTATTTCCTTAATAAATTATTATTCATTTTTAATTCAATTTTAAAGGCAAATAATATGGCTTGCTGTGTTTACACATTTTTACTTTCTAACAATTTTATTTGTTATCTAAAGGGTTCTTCAAAATTGAAACTTTAATTCCTATCTTATACATGTTGCAATGGAACACAAAGTTTGCTTTATTATTTGTTACAATACCTAAATCACATTTTAAATTGTGCCTTAAATCTTTTCCATAACTTCACAAACTTAAAAATCGATCAAAATAATAAACGTAGGTTTTTTCAAACTTGATTTTTCCATTTTATAACGATATATCCATTATAATTTAATTAAGATACTTTCAAACGATACTGATAGAGCGTCTAATCTGAATTGGAACGACAAATCAAGAGGTTTTGCGGCGCTAATATTCACAAATTATAGGTGATTACATGACAATTAAAACGTAAACAGTTTACTGTTATCATTAAATTAGACTAGAAAATATAAGTTAATTGCATTTTTTAATGACTAATATGTAATTTGGATTCAAAACGTCTAACACGATTACTGAAACATGCCTAAAACCAACCCAAAAGTCAGTTTAGTTTATCGATTGGAGATACATTAAATCCGTTTGACATAACTTAAAAATAAAAATAATTTGATTAAGTTTGTTTTGGTTCTAAATTAAATGATAATTGTAATGTTTCAGATTTTCAAAACGGAAAATTGCGATATTTTTAGTAGCTGCTGCTGTGGTAATAGCATTGGCAGTAGGGTTGGTGTGGATATTTGCCATAAATAAGAGTGAAAAACTCAAGGGAGCAATTGTAACTAATGGACATGGTTGTTCGGATATTGGAAAGTAAGTAAATTAAAGTTGATAAGTAATTCATTGAGAATTGCCCAAAAAAATCATAGTGTACTTAATTAATTTACGCAACGAAAATAGAGATTTTGATGCGAGATTTCTGAACAGTCCTCAATCATGAATGACTTACTTTTTATATTGCAATCTTGCATATTTATTTGCTGCCATTTTTGTTATTGTAATTTTGTCGTTTTTTTCTACCAAGATTGGTGGATAAACTGGATTATTATTATAGTCGTAATTTTTAGTTCGAGATTAGATTTTCCTAAGAAATTTATATAGTGCAAAAAATAAAACATCAGTTCTTAGTCCCTTCTTTAGTTACGTTTTTGTAATTAAGCGCAGTTTCATATACACAAGATGTCTCCAAATCCTTTTGAAACACAATTTAGTACATTTTAGACTAAAACATTTTCTTGCATTGTTCAAATATTGAAATGTCTATATTTTCATACACACATGGTGGGTCAAAACTAGGGCTCGTAATCAAAATCGAATAATTCGAGTATTCGAATATTCAAAAAGCAATTATTTATTTTGTGTATTCGCATAAAATTGAGGCATGAAGAAGTCCGATGTGCCACACATGCTATGATTTCATTTGAAAATTTAGAAGAGGTGGCTGTGAAAAATCCTGTATATTTACATGGTTTTTGATCATCACATTGAAATCATGTACTTACAATTTCTTCACTAGTTGAATACTCGAATACTCGATTATAATAACTCGAATACTTATAATCGTATACGTTTTCGCAGTCTATTAAGCTGCCTACATTTTTCAGGTTTTCATTTTCTTGAATATTTATGAATTTATAAAAATATGAATGCCATCTTGTTTCATTAATTTTTAAAAAATGTAATGCTTTTTCAAATTTTACCTTGTATAAAAATAATACAGCTTGTAAAAATATAGGCTTGAGTATTGCAAAGCATTTACCTGCCGAAAGTACCTGTGGGTTCATATTAAATTTATAAACCCATAACAATTGTAATTATTTACCGATTTAGTAGTTAATGACTTTTAATTTGGCAGTTAACTTCCGTAAAAATTAATACAGTATACAGAATGTTTAAAACTTCGTATCGCTATCTAAATTACATAATATAATCAGAGCAATTTTTTTTGGGATGATCTCTACGTACACTTTATTCTTTGAAAAGATAATTCCCGTGGGTAAATAAGCGTCCATACAATTCAAGATCTTACAAATTAAACCAGTTGATGTATTGATTTGAGTAATTAAGTTAATTTTAAAAAATCTGATAACGTTTTCATATAACAATTTTGTTACGCATTTTTAGTTAATTACTAACAACCTAAACTCATTTTCAAAATTGTGTATTTTGATTCAGATTACTATTATTCAGTTTTAATCAATTTTACTAAAATAATAACATGGTCAAAATATCCGCAACGATATAAACAAACAAAATTAAATTTAAATAACCATTCTAATGTTAACTTAGCAGGTGCTGTTTATTGAACTTCTTGTATTCGAACGTTCTTAAACAAAAAAGTCACTTAGTTGCCTACACATTTTGAGAACGGCAAAGAAAACAATTATTTTTTTACGGGCAAACTAGTGGTCTTAGGAAAAAATAATAAGATATAAAGAACGTGGAAACTAATTTGTAGTAATTAAAAGGATTATGTTGACAAAAGTGCACACAAAAAAGTTCTGAACAAAACAAAAGTAGGGGTCCCACATTTCTACCCTCTATAAAAGTAAACTGAACTGCAAAACACTACCATAAAATGGCACTTAATTAACTTATAACGTATACCAAAATTGAAGTATCCATGTTTAACCGTTTTAAAGAAAAACAACAAAAACTAATATTCTCCGCCATTTTGGAATTCAAATATCTCATCAATGAGACTTGTATATCTGTACAATGAGACAAATAAAAAAAACAGGAAGACTCCCCTCTAAATGACTGGAACTTTAACAAGCTGTTAAAATATTTTAACATGTTTTAACTTTTCGGTATTTTTTTAAGGAAAATTGATATCTCAGTTCTACATGGAACAACAATTATTCGTTGCATATTGAATATACTGAGTTGGTAAAACTAAATCAGTACATTATCTGCATATTATAAAAACCACATAATTACTAAGTGACGTAAAACATTGCAATATTTCTTTAATCAAATCTCACATATTAAAAATATGAACGGACTGCAAAAATGGTGCAACGGAGATTCAATAGTTGATCAATTTCAAATTGATATTGAAACAACAGAACACTAAAACAGTCCTATTTATATCACGAATACCTTTTTTAGATCCATATTTGATCATGGAGGATCAGTAGCTGATGTGGCGATAGCCAGTCTGTTTTGCGAAGGAGTATCTCTACCCCAAAGTATGGGATTGGGTGGTGGATTTCTTTTAACCATCTATGACAGGGAGACCGGAATCGTAAAGTCGCTAAACGCACGAGAAAAAGCACCGAAAGCTGCAAATGAAACTATGTTTGATGGAAATCCATCATCATCCAAATTCGGTTTGTTCAATTAAACAATTTCTCTTTTGCTAGTTGGTTCAAGCAGTTTACTGTGAATGTAGATTGTGAAAAACCTTTTTACTGCAGAAAATATTTTAAATATATTTTTTTCACGTTGTGAGTGTGAAATGACGTTTTTTTCACTTACAAATGTGGTGTGGCAATTAATACGTGCATTTTGAAAAGCCATTTATTCGTTATGAGTTAAAGCATGTACTGCTTTGCTGTTTAAATATGATGAAAAATTACTAAAAAAATTAACTGCGCTAAAGTTGAAATATTTCCTGAAATCGATTTGGTTTCAATTTTTTGCCTGATAAATTATTACAATAGACGGCTTTTTATTGTTTTTTAATTGTTTTAAGTTTTACTTTTTGCGCATTTCGATAACAGTTTCTTTTAACTAAAATTTTACGCCATCCTGTACATAGGGTGTCCGAAAAATGTGCGACGAACATTTTGCGAGGTATTTCTAGAGCAAAAGTTAGTGGAACAAGTTCATTTTTCGAGAACACTTTTTCGAAAACTCAATAATAACTGATCTACAGGGCGTTATAATTTTTGCTCTATCTCGTGAAGTGTTGGTAGCACCATTTCCGAACACCCTATATACTTTAAAAGTTAGCTTTAAGAGTTCAAAACGTCGTGGCAAAAAAGAAGAATGAAATAAAATGTGCGAAAGGAAAAAAATCAATGGGAAAACCTATTTAGTTATTACACATTCACATACTATCAAATCATTTAACAATTAAAGTTAAAAATTCGACTTTGTATAAAAGGTTTAACTTTTTTGAAGGTGGACTAGCTGTGGCCGTACCAGGCGAACTAAAAGGTTACTGGTTCCTTTATAAACAATATGGGTATTTACCATGGGCAGACCTTATTCAACCCACCATAGATTTATGCAAAAACGGTATTTACGTCACGGAATTTTTAGCAAGAACTTACTTATCCAGGAAAGACACTTTATATGCTGATCCTGTTTTAAGGTACTTATTTAATATTGGAAAATGCTATATTTATATTAAAATTAACTGCATTGTTTGTTGTGGTTATTCAAGTAGCCATTTCCAAATCCCCAAAATTATTAATCTCTTTACGTTTAAAAAAACAAACACAAAACATTGTTTCCAAATTCAGTCTCCAAATGAGGAAAGTTGTTTTTAAGTGGTAGATAAATTTTTTGTTCGCATCTCCAAATACACAAAAATAAGGATAATGGGCTGATTCTACAGATTTCCGTTAAATTATTTTAACCAAAGCCATATTTTAAAAATTCAAGAATTATTCCGTAGAAATTATGTTTTCATGATATAGTTGCTTTCACTGGGTAACTTCAAGCCTAAATTAAATTATCTGAGTTATTAGACAAACAACAGTAGCAGGAAAAGACGTAACTAGCGAACCCTTTTTTCTGTTAATAATTCATAAAACAAAATATGTTGTATCATTGTACGAATCTCCAGACCTTAAATGGGCTTGTCATTAATAAAATTAAATAAAAGTAGTCAGTTTCACGCGCTAATGCCGAACAAACTAAAGACTACAACAAAAATTACATTTCTATACAAATGCTGGAATAGCAAATAACGTTTAAGTGTATTTGTGACAATAAATTTGATTACCCGCGTGATAATTCGTAATTGCGGTTTTTCATATTTGTTTAACACAAAATGTGCTAAACATGATAAATAATTGCAAACTTGAAATTATCCGGTTGGTTAACAAAGGTTGCAAACCGTAATTAAAAAAATAATTTATAGTAGTTACAGACTGGTAGAAATAAACATTATTTATCACTAAAATATTCTCAATTGGTCAATTTTAGAAACATCTTTATCATCATTAAGAAAACGTTCATTAGACTCTCGCATGCTTGTGGTATAGAATGACTATGTAAATAAAACATAATTAAACGACAACTATACTAGTACTACAAATACATGCAGTTTAAAATTGAAAAATTTGCAAATTGAATTGAAAATTATTTATATAACATTACATATATTTACTTTGTTGACTTAGTGGAGGAAACATTTAATTCATGAATAGTGATTTAATATCTAAACGAGTTCCCCCCTGGAAGTTAGTGTTAGAATGAATGTTATCATACCATTCCATTCATTTTCACGTTTGTAGTACCTACCAGTTTCTTGCTTTCGTCACTTTATTTTCTTCTTATTGAATTTTATACGATTTACTCACTCGAAATTGTTTTATTTTATAAACCGCTGATATAAAACTCCACTTTTTCTCAACACCTTGTACAGTACAAGTATTACGATCGCTAACAAACTCCAATTAATCATTATTAAATATTGCGAAATCATTTGTTTACAAACGTTAGACGCTGATATTGAAAACTGTTATTTTTCGCTAATTATGCTTGCATTGTCTCTTCTGCAAACACGTAGATTTTGTCTCGCTTGTATAACGAAGTTTTCCTCGGTTTGATCTTTTGACAACTGATAAACGTTTTGCTTTTAAAATTATCATATGAAGGTCGGGTAGTTTTGAATGTATGTGTGCTATTAGCAGAAGTACATTTGAAATTTGAAATATTCAACATTTTCATTAGCTGCAGTGCTAAAATATTTTTGGCCTTTAATTCAATTTTTTTTTACTGTCTTTTGAGTGTTCTAAACATCGACGTAGACAGATTTTCACTGGTTTTGAGTAGACTCTACAGAAATTGTTGTTTCTGCGTTTTCCATGTCGATATAGTATACATATGCTGATAAGTAAGTAAATAATAGCGAAATAGGAGCACTATTTATCAATCTGTAATAAAAGACGTGAGGAAGTTCTGTCTTTTTTAAAGACAAAAATTTTTGAGGCGAAATACCCAAGAAGAAGTTTGTAAAAAAATATAAATTTCATCCTTTTTCTTCAGGCACCAAGCCTTTCGAATATAGAGTTTTTGAAAAAACATCAACATTTAGAAATGTCTCTTGATTAATGGTTGCAAATTGATTAATCTCGAAGTTATATTATTTTCCTCTTGTTAGTACAAATCTATGGAATTCCATAATTTTAAATTCGTGTTCAGTCGATTATTTTTTGCTTAAAAAATTACCATTTTTATAGAAACCAATATTTTGGTTGTTTGTTATCCAATTTTTCACTTGTAATACACTTCTAAATCTGGTTATTTTTCTCAGTGTAAACCGAATGTTTTTTTTGTCCTTATTGTCTGTTTAAATCTGTCCAGTTTTAGTTATTCCTCTTGCTTTCCCCATTTGCGAATTTTTTTTCTGATGGTGGTGGACGAACATTTCCACTGCTCTGCTTCCATATTTTTGCATCACATTTAGTTTATACTTTATGTTATATGAAAGTTCATTTTTGTTTTGCGTTCATTTTTTCTACTTTTAAAATACAAAAATTAAATATTTATCAAAGTAATTCAAATGAATCGTGCAAGAGCGTTTACGAATACAGGCCAGGCCTAATAGTAGCTATTGACAGCATACAATAAAAAATATTTAAGTATAAGTAAATATTCTTTGGAGAGGGTGTAGGTAAATCTAAAATTCTCCAGCTTCTTCAGAAAACTTGCATAATAATTACTTTCAGTGGTGTGTCTTATTTTTTGGAGTATAAAACGAAGGTACCTCAAATCTAAAGACGATTTATTGACGAAAATATTTCAAAATTACTTTCGGACCATAAGGAGCAGCCAAAAAAAGTCCAGTTTTCTGTCTAAAAAAGTGCGACGAAAAAAGTCCGAAAATATGGATTTCTTTTTTCAAGTCTTTAGATTTTCCTTTCAAACAGCAACATGTCGTGTGGTCATTTTAAGATATTATCCATTAAATTATCCATCTAGAATAAACATACATAATTCAATATACGTTACAAACACTTAATAAAAAAATATCCTAAAATAAACAGGCGAAGAGGAAGCTTTCAGACTTGCGGTGATTCATTCAATTCTGCAAAATGCATACCTATGCATACATGGATTAAGAAAAGCAGCAATTAGAAAAATCGCCATTTTATTACTTTTAATGTAACATATACATCAAAATTATTAATTATTTACTCAAACGGAGAGTTTCACATGGTAGTCTAGATATGAATAGATTTCTGTTCAATTCAAATCAATTTCAGTTATTGCTCTTTGCACAATTTACTTCGACTTTGGGTACTTTTCGTTCATGATATTATAATATTAATTTATATAATGTATTTGCGTTTTGTTTAGGGATTCGTTTATTAATCCGGAAACAAATACTACCTATACAGAAGGGGAATACGTAAAAAGACTGAGATTAGCTAAAACATTGGAAATAATTGCCACAGAAGGAGTAGATGCACTTTATAGCAAAAATGGCTCATTAATTGATGGATTTGTCAAAGACATTCAGGATAATGGTGGAATCATCACTGCAGAAGATTTAATAGAATACGAGTGAGTAAACTAACTAATTACTAATTAATTAATTTATGTAATAAGAGTCGCTTTCATTATAAATAAACGTTTTTGTGTGTTTCATCAAACAGACTTTCAGAGATCATGTTTGATGATATTGTAATAACTCTTGCAGCCCTGAAGAATGCGACAATAAATCGCCGAAAGCTTGGTAGCTAAAAAACTTTGTCTTTTTTTGCACCATTACCCAGACCGAATCACCAAGAAAGAAAAGCCATCTTTCAATTAAACATTTTGGCACAATTTTTATTTAATGAAAAATATAATTGGAGCAAGTTTGCAGAAACAGGAGGCAAGAAACAAGATCTTATAGACATGTCCCAAAACCGATTTAGAAATTGGGAAATTTTGTTTTTTTGATTTCGTTATTTTACTTTGATATCTAAATTAGGCAACTTAATTTTTTACATGTCTATGTATATCAAGCTCAACCTACAGCAAAATGAATCTCCATTCACAAATTCTTGTTAATTGCTACCAGATGCAAAAATACAAAAACCTTTTTGATGAAAAATATTAACTTGTTAAAATATGTTTCACTTAATATAAAGTTAATAACAATAATAAAAAAATGACGAGCAAAAAAATAAATTCCAACCTTGCCGCCTTGTATTCTATTTTAATTCCCCAAATACTCAAGAAAAAATCCAAATCTCAAAATACTATAAATTGATTTGTTAAAAAAAAACGTTTTCCGACTAAATGCTTATTGGTTTGCTTGTCACTCAACTCTTTTTTTTATACTTCATCGAGAAAAATATTACACTTGCTGATTTTATTATTAATTTATTTTACCGACTGTTTTTACAGACCGTTGCTGTTTTATTTATAGTAAACGGCTGCAAACTCGTGAGTAGCTTTCACAGTTAAATTTCCACTAAAACTGTTGGTTGTATAAAAACAATAAAAAATCAGAAAAAATCATTCAACACTAAGGAATTTAATTTCAAAATATAGCAAGCAATAATATAAGAAAACTTATCACCACTTTTTGCAGCCGTAAAAATATGAGTTTTAAATCGTCGCCTAATTTTCCCTTTGGTACAAAATCAAATTTCCATTATTTTAACAATGCGAACCAATTTAAGTGTTAACCAAGTTATTTTATTAATTGTTAAATATCCCGAATAATCGGGAACTTTGATTCTTTTTAGACCTATTTGGCAAGAGCCAATTACCGCATCGATGAGTGATGGGCAAACCCTGTACACCACTCCTTTGCCAGGATCTGGCAGCGTTCTAACTTACATACTCCAGATCCTGGATGGTTTCATTGATTTGAATCATTTATACACAGGAGAAACTTTCCAAAGAATCGTCGAAGCATTCAAGTTTGGTTACGGAAGCAGAACCAATTTGGGCGACGACATGTACGAAAATGTAACGAGTGTGAGTAGAGGACAATAGAGTGCTGAGCCAATGAGCAGTTGGCATAATTTTTTATAGGTGGTAAATGATATGGTATCAAAATCCTATGCAGAACAAATAAGATCACTAATAAAGGATGACAGCACTAGCCAAAATAGGTCTTATTACGGTGCTTATAGTGACATAGTTGAAGATCATGGTACGGCTCATATTTCAATACTCGCTCCAAATGGGGACGCAATATCTGTTACAAGTACAATCAACTTAGTGTAAGTCATTAAAAATTGGTTCTAAGATATATTAGGGATAAGTGGACAATAATTGTCCGATATTATAGGTTGCCCACTACTCATAATTTTTTTGGGTGCAACATCTCCATGAATTAATTATTTAAAGCGACATTTTCTGGCTTCTTGATGCATTGAGATACATTTCTTAAACGTTAATTGAGCTGTTTCCTCAAAAACACTTAGGTATACATATTTGAAACGTCTTTAGTTCGGACATATGAGCTTTTTTGTGAAAAAACTGAGTTAAATTTAAAAAACCGTCTCTTATTTCTTTCATGTGTTTCAGATTCGGAGCGGGTTTTGCTTCAAATTCAACCGGGATTATTTTAAATGACGAAATGGACGACTTTTCCACTCCAAGCAGCACATCACCATCCCCGACCAATTTTATTAAACCCGGCAAACGGCCGTTATCTTCCATGGTTCCATCAATTATCTTAAAGGACAAAGACGTAGTCTTAGTTGCTGGAGCTGCAGGCGGCACCAAAATCACAACTGTTGTTGCTTCAGTAAGTTTTTATTTACTTTTTGAAGCAGGCAGGTACTTTAATTTAATTTTTTAAATTCACTTTCATTATCTTTATATGATGATTCGTCTTTATAACATTTCATCTCCTGTTTCCTGCCCTGCTTCAACAAGGCTGTTTCATTTTGGCGAAGAGTTTCTTGATAATTCTTGAAGCAGGTCACATTTTATGCGTTTGTGTGCTATTCTGTTTCGTTCTCGTTGGAAATTGTTTTCCCTTCGCTTCTCCACTCAAGTCAAAGTTTATTCCTTTAACGTTCCTAGTGATTGAAAAATAAATACAATTTTTTTTTATTTATGTTCCTGACTACGTGTAATTGTTATTATATTTTTTTCTTTCCTGGGTTTCAGTCAAAATGTGAAATAAAAAAGTTCATATCTTTTATTTCATATAACGTTTCGGCGGGATAACAGCGCCATCGTCAGATTAAAATTCAAAACAAACTACAAACACCAATTTACAATTAAAATATGTTGCCCAAAAATTATAATTTACAAAGCATTAAAAAATCCATTTGTTCTTAAGGAAAAAAGATTCTTTGGGAGAGCAAAACACGGGGTAAGTTTTCCAAATGTTTTGCTGTTGCCTCGCCGAAACGTGATATGAAATAAACGATATGAACATTTTTATTTCACATTTTAACTGAAACCCAGGCAAGAAGAAAAATATAACATATACAAATTCAGATTAATTTTTAGGACAAACATTTCAGTCTAATTCCGTTTTATACTTGTGAGATTAGATGGATTTTAATTTAATTTAATTCTATCAAATGCCATTTCTGTACCCACATGAAGCCTAAGCCTTTATAATTTCATATTAATTATGAGAAGTTCTCAACGATTTCAATTAATTTGTTTCACAAATATGTACACTTAATGTGAACCTTTTTTATCGAATAACTATAATTGATATCAAATTTTAATAATATGTCTATCGCAAACCTTATTTATCATTTATATTTGCATTAATTAGATACAATAAAATCTAATTCATTTTGATGTCAGAGAAAGTTACGAAAGCAGTAAGTGAATTACCAGTCTAAGATCCTCTTATTCACATTTTAGTCTCTTTGTAGCTGTTTGTAGGCTAATCTTCTCAAAAAGTGGAATTGCAAACATAATTTTCAAATACAATTAATTAGATACTTGACTCTATTTATTGAACTAGAATTTAATTTTTATTAAGACTGTAAAGATATTGTATTTTATACGTTGTTATCCAACAACTGAAATGATCATTTTGTGTTAAATCTGTGATTAGCAGATTTAAAGTAATCTCCTAATTTACAGTTGGCCCGCTTTTATTAAGCCTGCTTTTTAAGAGATAATTTGAGCAAGTCTGGAAACAATCAATTAGTTAAAAATATATATTTATGTAATGCACACTTTAATGTGTAATTATTGATATAAATAGGAACTAACTAACTAAATAGTTTTGTCAACATAATTTGCTTGCTGCAACATTAATTATTTTCGTTGATTTTGAGTGAGCAAAGTGAACATTGCATTGCATTTATTGTATTTGTTCGAAGACCGAAAAAATCACGTATAGAACTTTATTTTGTGAACTAAATATTACTTAAATCAAAACAAATTTTACATCGTCGCAATTTGCATTTAAAAATTTGCAGCATAAACATTGAAATAATCATGCCTAGGAATTGTTTCAATTTTCTATTTTTATAGAGTTTTTTAAAATTGTATGTACACTTTACACATATATCTACATGTATCTACATTAAGCCTGTAATTAGTGAGAATATCAGATTTTTGTTGTTAATGCGGTTGAAAGGTCTTCGGTACCAAACCAAAAGTTAGAATTAAGAGAAAACAGTTTAGTTTTCATCACATAAAGAAATGAGATTATTTATCAGATTACTTAATAACGTGAGTCAACGTTTTAGATAAAACCAAATAATTTTTAATTCAGATTTAAAGCTCTCTTGCAATTGATATTTTCCAAATATTTATCAAATAATATATGTCTAAATACATGCTTCAAAAATGTTTTAAATTTAATGCGATTAGAGAACCCCTGCAGAATTTTACTTACTGCCAATGAAATATGCAGCTAATTTCACCAACTGGGGAATTTAATGCAGGGTTTTTTTGAAAAAAAAGCATTAAATTAATATCATATACATAGAAGCTAATCGTTTACATAAACTACCCATTTTTCTTAACGAAATTACTTCCTTTTGCTATTAAAACTTGGATTATTTTCTGTTTAAGCATATATGCAAAGCCTATAAATATAATTTATTTTAATCGATCGTTTCAGGTCATACTCAAACATCTTTGGTATAATGTGGACCTTAATGAGGCCATAACAGAGAAAAGAGTGCACCATCAACTCTCTCCCATGACTGTCGAATTTGAGGAAGGCTTTGACGAAGTGGTAAATATAACTCAATATTAGCTTGAACTAATGTAAACAACATTTTTCTCTTTAGTATCCAGATATTGTGAAAAAATTGACAGAAATTGGTCACGAAACCAAGTTCACTCCGACTTCGGATGGGTTTTCGGCAGTCACAGCGGTCACCAAGAAAAACAATACATTACAAGGGGCTTTTGATGACCGAAGGGGCGGCTATGTAACATTTGTTGAACGATAAATACACTTACTATTGAATAATCGAACCAACAAGTTGTAACAAACAAGTTACAACAATCTAAGTGTAAACATCGTGAATGGTGAGTGGAACAACGATTCAAACGATTGAAACAAATAAAAAATAATGAGATAGAAGCACCAACCAAATTAAGTCAATTTATTCTACACTGAGCACTGAGACGATATTTTCTATACTATTCTACTGGTGCTGAATTTACTAGGATTTAATCCAAAATTGTTGCAACTAAATTTGAAACCCTTTACCTTTCGTTTTATTAATTTACTCTAGAATGACGAAGAAAAAGGATTTTAGTAAGTCGACGCAATTTTTAGTTCAGCTAGATATACTGATTACAAGTAATTTTGGATATATTTCAGATATTTGCCTTGATTGAAGGCAATTAGAATTATTAATATTAAGAAAATGGCTTGGGGTATTGTAATAAAGTAATCCACAGTCACCTATACAGTGCGAGTAAGACTAGACCGCAATTTTTCACACTAGTTGTTAAATTAGTTCCTAAAACACTGGCTTGGCGATCAGCTCAATGCTGCTATTGATTATAAAGCATAAAATATTTATATAAAATAATTATCTATGCGCAAGCGATATGCACTGGATATAAAAGTGTCAAATTGTAATGTTGTTTCGGATTTACATTATTTTTTCTTGCATCGTCTCGTTCTTGTAACGTAGCACAAAAACCCTACTGTTCGCTGCTTTGTTTACATTTAGCAAATTTATTTTATCATTTATAGTTTTAATAAACTCGTGATATTTATTTATTAGAAGAAATAGTTAGTTATTTACCAAGTTAGTAAACTTTAAGCTAAACATAATTTTAAATATATTTTAGAATTAGAGCGAGATTGACGCTTGTTAGGTTTAGAGTCGTGGCTTTATTTAAAATGATTCATACTATTTTCCTATTATGTGTAATTTTAGTAACAAGAGCTACATCTAATTCTATATTAAGCACAAATCGATTTTATGAAAGAATTGTTACATTATCTTAATAAGTGTTTTTGAAATGCGTAATTTGAACCACGTGAATCACTGAAAACATCAGCAAATATTAAAAAATATTGAACCAACTGTGTGTTATTGTTCTTTTGAAATTTTTCGTAGATTGTGGGTTTAGGTGTTATTTCAAATAATTGATGCACAATTATTTACGAGAACTGGGATTATTTTGGAGCTCATGATACTTTGCTTATAATCCCTGACCTACTTATTTTATCATAATCCGTATTTTTCTTAAATATGAATTGCGACCTTATTTGCTTCCAAATGAGTTTAGAATAAAATTCTTAAACAAAACTTTTGCGGAAATTGGGACAAAATGGAAGATGATTTGTAATATTGGGATATAATTGTAAGGAAGGAATATCAATCTCACTTCAGAAATGAGATTCGAGAGATATTTTGAAAAAATAATGGATGACTATTTTGCTCATCAAGTTTTTAAGCTGTTTGCATTTCTACACGTTACACAAAATCTGTTTAATGTTGAAAAATCATTTAAATTACAATATTGACTAATTCAATTTTTTTGGAAATACATACAGGGTGTCCAGAAATTTGCGTGCACAATTTTACCATCATAAAGTGGATTTTAACAACATGCTGATAAAAGCCACAATGTTCCCTCATAAGAAAATAAACAAACCTGGGCATCCAACGGCCAGTAGACGGAAATACAGATCATTTTCTGGTAAACGCCAAATTCCGAATCAGAATATTGAGTCAGAAAAACCCAAAAACTAACCAAACCACACGATAAAACATAGAGAAACTACATAATCCAGCAGAACCACAAAAAATAGGAACATAAACTCATAGAGAATGAAAATCGCACATTGGATGTTGAAGGTTTGTGGAACTTTATTGAACAAACGATAAAAAAGACAGCAGAAAGAATCATCGGGACAACCAAAAAGAAAACGACCAAATCATGGTTTAGTGAAGAGTGCCAACAAAAACTGCAAGAGAGAAACTTTTAGAAAAGCCATCATTCATCACGATACACCTGAAAACCGAGGAAAAATAAACAAACTCTCTCTCTCGTAAAGAAACCAGGAAGTTTATAAAACGAAGAAAAACAAGAATATGAACATCAAAAATACGAGATGATCGAAAGAAACAGGTCTAAACCAGCTCCCGGGAATTCTATAGGGCAAAAAACAAAAAACGAGGATATTAGCCCAGGTCGGTACCAATGTTGGAAAACGATAATGGAGGCATGACAATCAACGAAAACGAACAGTTGGAAACATGGAAAAACTACTTCGAAAAGCTGCTAAATATAGAATCCGATGAAAAACACACTGAAAATACATAACGCACAGCAGATCTCTTTGTAGCAGCACCATCCATAGAAGAAATTCGAAAGGCTCATCGAATAACATACCATCAGAACTATTAAAGTACGGAGGTGAATCGTTATACAGACAATTACGCCAACTAATTATTTTGACCTGGAAAGGGGACAAAACCAACGAAGTGCTCAAACTACAGGAAAAACTCACTCATCAATACGTCCTACAAAGGCCTCGCCAATATTGTTCTGGATAGACT
Source organism: Dendroctonus ponderosae (assembly GCF_020466585.1). Lineage (NCBI taxonomy): Eukaryota > Metazoa > Arthropoda > Insecta > Coleoptera > Curculionidae > Dendroctonus > Dendroctonus ponderosae. Next base: position 4,720,123 of record NW_026018165.1, read on the forward strand.
GACTCCATACTCAGAGGGCGTTCTGGAGGAATATCAGGCATGTTTCAGGAAATTTAGATCCACTATTGACCAACTTTTTGCACTCAGACTTTAAAGGATGGGAGTTCAACCGTACTGTCCATGATCCATTGATACATTTTCGGCAAACATACGACAGCATTGAAAGATCCCAAGTGTGGAATGTAATGACCGAATTCGCAATCCCAAGAAAACTCATTCAGATGACGAAGGCATGTATGGAAGACGGAAAACCCAGAGTGCAAATAAATAACAATCTCTGAGATGTATTGGTACTCTTATAGGTATATCGCCCTAGAAAAAGCTACGAGGTCAGCAGAAATTCAAACAGAACTCATGACTGCGCGAGGCCCGAAATTATTGTTAGCATATGCAGATGGCATGGGCATTATTGGAGACTCCATACCCACAGTAAAAGGTATCTTTAATCGCATAGGAAAGGCTGCAAGAGACTGAATATTAACGAGGAAAAGACAAAATATATGTGCATAAACAGACAGGGACGCAGAGATAGAATAGGGCAGAATGTAACATTAGAGACTTGCAATTAACAATGTCACAGAGGAAATAAAATGCAGAATTCAAGCCGGGAATCGATGTCTGTTTTCTCTAACCAACTTTTTAAAGTCCTAGAGGGCCCGAAGAACTTCAAAGTTGAGAGTTTATAAAAGCATTATAAGGCCAATAATCGCTTAGGATGCGAGATATGGACAATGGCTAAGGCTAATAAAGACAAACTTAGGCGTTCCGAAAAAAAATTGTTAGAAACATTTTTGGTCCCCACCACGACCCCACGCTAGAGATACAAAGACAACACCAAAGGAGATCTCACAAGAATTAATACCCCTCTGAACCCGAATCTTTTGGAGGACCGGGAGGCCTGGAGGAGCATATTGCAGTCAGCCAAGACCCAGCCTGGGTTGTAGAGCTACCTTGTATTGTAAAGTAGATTTTATCTTTATATGAATCATGAATTCACAAATGCTCCGTTTCCGAAATACCCAGAAGTTTGTTTTCTTTCTCTTTTTGGAGACATTTAAAAAAATGATTCTGCCATAAGATATGCTCAATAAGGTAACTTCAGATTTTTTGCCAGTGTGAAACAGACACTTCGTGGGATTTTATTCCCTCCATTACCAATGTCGAGCAAAAAAATTAGAAATGCCTAAACTCAGACCAACCAACTTGAGCATCAATATAAAAATATATACCGCAAGTTGATATGAGGAATCATTTCGGTTGATGAATATGAAAGTGGCAAAATTGATATTTTTTCACTCACATAATTGAAAAGGTAATAAGTACCTATTATTTAAAATACGTTTTCACATATGATAGTTTCCTATGTTTTTCTATTTTTCTTAAATCGGAAAATCCAAGACTGTATAAAATAAAGATGTTTTCACGACTTGAGGAAAACTGCGATATTTTAAACATTTTCTTACATAGTACTACAGCTACTAACGTCCTTTATTTGCTGCATGGTATGTTCATGCGAATCAATGTCTTTGCCGATAAAGCTGAATTAAGTGTATCTTGCAAGTTTTACAGAAGTTGTGGTATAAAATGCTCAGTAAAAACTTTCTGAGCTTTTCTAATTTATTCGAGCATCTACATCCTCTGAATATTAGTAGAGTATAACAATTGTGAAAATTGACTTGGAGCAAATAAGTCTATTTCTATACAGAATATTGTCAGAAATACTAGAAATGGTTTGAGAAGAACAATCCATTTTAATTGTATTTTATTTTTGTTCTATTTAACATTCTGAATCAATTTCGATCAATAAACATTATGTCCATACTCACTCTCGAAATGGTATAAGCGGATGCCATTGTAACAAAAAGGTACAATTTTAGCAAGGTCGCACTTCCCTGATAAAGGTCTACTAAGGTTTCAGTAGATGATTAGACAAGGTTTTAAAGACGACTTTTGTTGTGAAATATTCATTTAAAACAACTAAATATAAAACTGAAAGTTTAGTATTCAACAAACAGACACTGTGCACTTTCAGCGCCGTACGAAAATTCTGATCTGAGTTACAGTTTTCATACTAAACTGTTTGAAGCATCAAGCCTTGGAATGTTGAGAAGCCTCTATTGAGGCTTTCATCATATCGACTCTTTTCAACAATTTTATTTAATATTTACCTTGCTTGTCATGTTTAAACTTGATAGGCTTTACATTTCCTGGATAATATTTTATTAGTGCCCGAATTTAACTTCGAGTCTTATAGATAGATAGATATGTAATCTACTTATCAAAATTTTTTAAAATTTTTGGGCTCAATGGACATATTAGATTAAATTGTTTTGCCATTCTCATCAGGTGTTGATAAGTGAGACCAAGATGTGCATTTTGTGTAAATGGAGATAATAAAGTTAATCGTTCTATGTAAGCACTAGGATGGGGCGGGCACTGGTAAGTAGGTACTCTTTTTTTAATTATTTGGCATTTGGAACAAAAATATATATTTTCTTTCGTTCCTTGTAGTTTTAACGCAAATTTTTCGCGATTATTTGCATGTAGAATGTGTTTTGTATTTCTAGTAGATCATGGCAAAACCAAGCACTTTCATTAATGTCTAGTTGAAAACAAAAATATTTTACAATCTTTTTATTTTAAATCTCTTATGTTGCAATTATCAAGTATAAGTTGGCTTTCCAGTTTTTATTTTATAGTCCGCCGACGTATCAAACGATAATCAATTCGGTTATTTTTTAAAGCCTATTTCAAGGCAACATGGAAAATTATTTCGCTAGAAACCGCTTTAACATAGAAAAACCTTACAATAATGAATGAGGGCAGAAAGACCGATTGGGTCGATAGCCTTTTTCTGTAGGAAATAAAGATTATTTATGTATATATAATGAATGATGCATGTCTAAAAATGCAATATGATATGTATAAAGTACAGGGTGGATCAGGTACAGTACAAATATATCATTGGGTTTTTGAAAGTGATAAGAAGCAAAGGGAAGATCGAAACTGCTTGTGCGTTGTAGAAAACGTACAAAAAAAGGAAAATCTTCAAAACTTCAAATTTTAGTTTCCTCTAGGTTAATTTTAAAAGATACAAAGTCAGTTCAATAACGGTATATTTGCGAAAGCAGAGAATGTAACGAAAATCACTAGATTGTTCTACTAACTAAATAATATTGAAATTGCCTCTTTTATTTTAATACCAGATAACCGTAGGTAAAAACTTAAATGAAAATATGTTCCAAATCGGCAAGTGGTAACAAAAATTATTATTTAAAATAATGGTCCAAATTGCCATTAGTAAGTACTTAAACAATACTTATCTTTTACATATGGCTTTTCATCTGTGAATCGCATTCTTATTAAAAAGCAAGAGTAATATTTTTACATGCTTTGTAGTTAGTTATACATTTCTTCCACATTTTTTATTTTTCACTCTCCAAGATATTTTTTTGGAAGTTCTTTATCGACTTAGATTAATTGAGTTTCACTTATTTTTAAATTAATAAAAAATATGTTAGCCGCGGCCACCTCTCAAAATCAGACTCAAATGACTACATCGTGATTTGCCAACAGTATTTGAAATGTGAATAAATTTATACATGCAGGAAACGTCGGAAAGACTTCAAGAAAATGATAATTTATACTGAAACTGTATAATTCGGGCACTGGCCATGTGCATTTTTCCAAAGTTTTCAACAGACTGTTTTTCGATATATAAAACAGTTTTATAGGTACTCCTACACAGATAAATGTAAATGAGAGTTTGTCTGAAAAATACACACTTTCCTGTGACATCAATATTACGGCCCATGAGAAATTAAAATTTCAAAAATAATAAATAATGATGCTGAATTATAATCCATACCAATCTAAAAGAAACTGACGAGTTCTTTACAAACTTTAAAAACACAAACCGAAATTAGAAAACTAAATTTGATACTATTTCATACTTTTAATTATCAAAACAAAAAATTAATTGAAAATACATTTCATTTTATAAAACTGCCTGCTCCAAATGGTCAAATTAAGGAATTCCAATTCCATTCCAATGTCGAAAATGTAAAAAACTACATGGTCGCATAACTAACACAAAGCTGAAGAAAATATTTGCGGAAAAAGCTGGATAAAACTAAACTTTTTTAAATAGTTTCTAGTTTCAAATAAATGCGAACTGATTTTTCAATCACTTTTCATTAGGAATGATTTCAACATTTGTTTTTTTTTTATTTGAATTTTTTTTAGTCACCTTATTCGTAAAACAAACGTAGACAACTTGAGAAATATCTGAACAAAATAAGTCAAATCTGAAAAAATAAAAATTATCTGAAAACTCAGCAGGCTATATCACTTAAGTAAAATCGAGTTATCTCGGCAACTATCTTAGATTATGTTGTTCACACAGAGATACTTGTTCACTAATAAACAATTTTTCTTGCAGATTGCGCAAAATCCAATACCTGTTCTAAACACTTCAGACTCTCATAAGCATGCACTTTTCGATTTTTTAAATATAATTTGATAAGATATCAAAATATGAAATTGATTTTCCTAAAATGCCTTGCATTCAATTAACTCATGTGTATGAAAAATTTTTCTATAAAAACGTATTAGCAAATAAATGTGAAATTTTCGCTGTTTTTGCAAAATAGCTCATATATACCATATGAAACAAAAGCTAGATATCTATTTTACAATAGATCTCCATATAGGTACAAATGTTGAGTATTACTTTGTGTCTATTGTATTCTTAATTGGGAGAATATCGAAAAATATAATTATATTTTCCATTTGTACGCCCATAATAATTGCATTGTTTTCATGCAATCATGCCACTTAGTGCACTTTAGGAATTTTAATGCTGCGTTAATAAATGTAATTTCGTTGTAGGAAAACCGTGTATATCGTAGAGTTCCTCCAGCAGCATACGCATTATTTGGTATAAGTATCGGATTTATTATAGGAATGATCCTGTTCAGACAGGTAGATACAAATATTACATCATTTTTCAGGTAATTATTAATGCTAATCTATACGGATATGCAATTTTCAAATCAATGTCATTGTAATCAAGCAAACTGATATATCAGTAATACTATAATCATGTTTAGTTATCAGAAATGTTTTATATATTTTTAGTTCGAAACCTTATCTTTCTAATTGAAGATTTCACAAATCATACTAGATGATAGATAGATGCATCTACTTCAGATGATAGTTCAATGCTTTAACTATTTAATTTAAATACACGCAAAAACACCCTTGAAAATATATTAAAACGCCTAAAATCTTTACAGAATACACATTAATGAATAACATTAAATTACATGCAATAGTATTTGCATATATTGAGCTATTCACGTGCTAATTGCGACGTAGAATGGGTAGAAGTCGAAGGATTTTCCACGCTTAAAAAACTGCAGTCGAAACATGAGAATGGCCAGTTGCTTCCAAACTAGTAACAATATTTCATAAAAATGTACAGTATCCTTTTTGCACGTTAAGCCACTTCAACATGCATCTTTTACTCCCTTACTCTGAAAAACTGATTAATAAAAGATTATATTAATTCACAAATGAAAAGAAAACATGAGGGTGTTGTGAAACAAAACACAGCTAATGTCGATGGTGCTTTTATGAGACCTTCTATACAGGGTTATTCACGCTATACG
>NW_026018165.1:4726793-4742041 GCF_020466585.1 Dendroctonus ponderosae
TCGGTAGGCATCAGACAATTCATAAAATAATACTTTTTAAAAATCAAACGGTTTAGCCGCAAACTTCCGGGCCGTATAGCGTGAATAACCCTGTATAATGGAAAATAATTTTAGCCTATGCAGATCATAAAATTTAGAAAATACAATATATAATTTTTTTGCCTATATCTTATTTATTTATTATCCGTTTTATTTATTTCTGTACATGATGCCAATTCAAATTGTTCTTACCGCCCATCACATTTTTTAAAATCTCCCCAAGAAGAAAAAGTGTAAAAAGCAAGTGTTGTAAACATCCCTAAAAACATATTGATTAAATTGACATTAGTAACGGAAATGGAACTTATAGGGACAATACTGAAGAGCCCATAATCACTGTTGTCGAAGGCCACGAGGATCGTGATCATGATCACGCAATTAACCCTTTATTGGCCAAGCAACTGTATGAAGAAGTGCGTGTTTTCTGTTGGATTTTAACCGGCCCTGAAAACCACTATTCCAAAGCAATACATGTAAAAGCCACTTGGGGAAAACGCTGCAATCGTTTGATATTCATGAGCACGGTAGAAGGTATCATCATATTTCGTTTGTATGCAGTAAAATTCCGTTCAGATAATATTGATAGCAATAATAGATAATAAAAATAAAAAATAAAAAATAATCTTGTCAAGTAATTGCACAAAACTTGTATAAAATACAGGAGGTTCTTGGTAATCCGGCATTTCTGACGAATTAGGGAGCGGAAATGCTTTAAAACCCACAGGCATCAGTATCCGTCGGGCACAGGAAGACAATGCTTTAGACAAAATTTTACTTACTTTAAGGAACGCAGGATAAAATATTATTAATAAGAAAAACCATAGCAAGTAGCAAACTAAAATTGAAGAATTCTCCGCCAAAGTATAATTTCCTTCTTCCACAATACATTAGGAAATGAGACACGATTTGGTTACTTTTGGTGCTGGAATACCGAGGCGCCGACTGCTTTTACTTTTCAAAAATAAATTGAGTTACAAATTTACTGATTTTCCCGAAGTTCCAGATTAATTAATAAACATATTTAATGTACAGTCAGATTTTGTCAGTTTTTGCTTCCATTTTCTTCATAATTTGACTGCAGGTTTACTACCACAAAAATAACACACTTTATATTATATATCGATAGAAATATCTCATGAGTCATGTAAATTATCTGTACATTTACTGATTTATCGTTTATAATTTATTTCATAAATTACTCGCTAGGTAATTGTACTGTCGGTTTTAAATCTAGTTGGTAGGAAAATTGGTCAAATATAAGCAAAAAATCGCTTGCATTCCATCTTTCAACTTTTACATTTTATTAGGTGTTTTCTTATACACAACGGTTTTCAAATGACCGGGTAGCAAAAGTCTAGAGAAGTCAGATCCCTTAACAAACTAACATCAATCCTCAATATTTTAAATTGCAAAATTCAATCCTGTCCAAATCGTCTTCGCCAAGTCCGTGTAAAATTTATATGCACTAAACTTTTGAGATAATGTATTGAATATGACGATTTTATCGATTAATAATTGTGGAATTAAAAAAGGAAAATCAATAAATTGCCAGATATTTCGTTAATATTAATTAATTAATATTTCTTAAAACGCATGACACATTTTCTCCTCTAAACCGTGAGCTGATTATTTCCGATTTCCTACATTATTTGGAATTTAAAAATGATGATATTTTTTTCCGCTTTCAAATTTAAACGATATTTAAAATAGTTCGTTTTGAAATTAACTCCTTGTAGTTCGTTGCGACATCACAGTTATTTTATTTATTTAGATTCTTCATTGCCTTCAATAGCATTGCCTGTGATCGAAGATCGAAATAATCTATGGGGAAAGACCAAACAAGCATTTAAATACCTTTACGAGCATTACTATGATGAAGCAGACTGGTTCTTCAAAGCAGACGACGACACGTAAGTTACACGAAAAAAAAAACAGGAATTAATACACATTTAGTTCAGCTAAGAATTAGACAAATTACAGATGCAGTAAATTAGCTCTTGAATTCGTTTTCTTTAATTTTCAAATGGCATTTTTCTGGACTATACCTACTGGGTGCATTTTAATTGAATGGTTTCAATATTAACTAAAATGTTTAAATAATTTATAAAGATGAAATAAATTTAAAGGAAGTCATAAAAAAGTGAGAAAGTCAAATCCATAATACAAAGCTGTTTTTTGTTAAGCTGTTGCCTATCAATCTTTAAATGAAAAACGATTTTGCATATGGACCATTTCCTTTTCGATTTCACTAGATAAATCAATAAAATGCCATTGTACAGAAAAAATATTAAAAATACGCTCAAGATTGTAACATTATATACACATATAGTACAACAGCTTTGAGTTTTTTTAACTATTAGACCTAAACCGAAGGTGTTAAACTGAGACTAACACATGATGATAAAACAAATATGATTAATTAAGTAAATTAAGTTTTATGTGTTGAGTGTTCGTTATTATATGCAAAACATATATAAAAACAAGAACGATAATTCGGAAAAAATAAGTTCTTGCTCTAATCAACTAATAATCGAAACTGGCACTTTATCAGCTATCAGCAAAAAAACGATACAACACCTACCTAGATCCAACAGTCTACAAAATTTAATTAGAAAAAAATGGTGTGCGTCACGGGACGCTCGACAAAAGTGATAACAAAATAAATATCTAAATATTGATTATTTGTTGTTACAAAATAAAATAACAAATAATAGAACATATTATTGCATTAAAAGTTATTGATAATAGTTGTCACTTTATTTGCACTTAATCTTGAGCGTTTTTCATAAATTAACCCTGCTTTCTTTAGAAAATATCCGCTCACCATCTGGTTTTATTAACAAACAAAACTTTTTTTTTATAAACAAAAACTGTTATTAACCAAAAATGTCTGGATCTTCCAATGTTGATCGTCAAATTTCTTCAAAAAAATATAGTTTTTGTAAAATCGGATGGATTTTAATGAAACGTGATGTGGATTTCTTCCTACGTAATACTCATACTTTGACGAAGGAAACACTCATCCGCACTGGGCAAGTAGTTAAATTCATAAGTGTATTAGTGCAAAAAATTTTAGGGTAGAGGGTAAAGTTTACGCTACTCCTGCCAAAATATATTTGCCACGTTTTATGGAACATTTGAACGTAATATGGAATAATACAGAAATGTAATAAAAAATGAGAAATGTAAGTAGCAGGTAGCGAACACATTGAACATTTGAATTCGGGATTATGAGAAATGGACGTTTACGGGACCATCATCCGATTTCAATGGAGAATTATGTCTTTCTTAACTACTAGCAAACTACTAACTACCAAAGCAAATACCATTTTGAGGCGCCAATAAAAATTATTTAATGAAATAAAATTATATGTATTCTTCCCGCTATTGCTCATTGCGATACGTGGAAAATTCGTAAATGGCAAAGATGCAAAAACATTTTTTTAGCATAGAATACGGATACTGCAATATTTTACAAGGGGTAGGTACATACATTTCGAAAAAGGATTAATGCATCCAAAAAAAATAACCGTGATTCTAATTTCCAAGTAAAAAGTTCTAAGAATTTTTGTACCAGTATTCCCAAGAATTTGCCATGTGGCCACAGTATATGGACGCGACAGCTTCATCAAAATTAGTTTTACGTGAGAACAAATCCACCTCAAGTTTTCGAATTCAATCTTATGAAAACCGTTTTTATTTCCAGAATATACAGTCCCTGTAAGTAATAAATTATTTCAATATCCCACATAAAATTAAACTTTTATATGAATTATTTTATGTAAAAACACTGTAAAACGCAACTTCACGGAAATGGTTGTACGATTTTTTATGAAAATATTCGTCACTTACTTACAACCCCTTCGTCCCCAGCTACTTCAATTTGTTTATTTTAAATGACGAACTGGGTCTTTTGGGAGACCCTATGAAAAAGTCTGGATTTCTTTCAAAACAAGGTGAAAACTTTCATAATTTTTTTTTTAATATCTTCGAGAAAAACTGCAATAGCTTATTGTGTGTGCCAATTTTAAAGCCTTAATGGACATTTTCTCCAAAACAAAAAATAAATAATCACTCTAATGGAATTTGTTCTAGGTATACCATAATGGAAAATATGAGATATATGCTGCACTATCATAACAGCAACGATCCGGTGTATTTCGGGTTTCGCTTTAAACCGTATGCCAAGCAAGGATATATGAGCGGTGGCGCGGGATACGTCTTGAGCAAAGAAGCTTTGAGACGGTTTGTTGAAGTTCGTACCATTTGAACGTTTAGTAGGTACCGAAATAATTCATCAAATTGCAGGAAGCGCTGCCAAACCCACTCAAATGTAAGGAAGACAATACGGGAGCTGAAGACGCCGAAATGGGAAAATGTCTGGAAGCTGTGGGTGTAGAAGCGGGTGATTCGCGAGACAACGAAGGTCGCAGTACGTTTCTTCCACTGTTTGCCACCGACTTTTTGAACCTAAAAGCAATGAAGAAAGATTTTTGGTTTTGGAGTTATTCGTATTATCCTTTTAAATCGGTGAGAAGTGCTTCCACTCCGCTTGTTTTATTCAATCAGCAATCAATCTGACATTATTTTAGGGAATGGATTGTTGTTCGGACAACCTGATATCAGTTCATTACGTTTCGACCCAAAACATGTACCTGCTGGAATACTTGATTTATCACGTAAAACCATTTGGATTATCGTACAATCCGAATTTAGATGCACTTGTCTTTGGAAACCAATCAAATTTATCTTCAACTGCTCTAACTACAAATACGAAAATTAAATTCAATCTCATTAAATCTCAAGATCCAACAAATATATCTACTAGTTGGGATGACTATACATAACTGTAGGCTACAGGCTATTTATATCATGTTTAAGTAATAATAATCTACAGGCTACAGGTTACAGTTATATCATGTTTAAGTAAGTAATAAGCAGTTTTGGAAAAATATTTCAACCTCGGTTGGCTCGTTAGTTCAATTATCTTTAACAATATTAATCTATTATAGCTCAACAAACACAAGTTTAAATTAAATAAAACTGAAACAACACGTAACTGATCAATTTATTACCTATCAGTTAATAATGATGTAAAGGTTGCATCGACACTCCTATCTCATCACCGTCATCAATTAAAAAAAAAACACATTTTCTTTAAAATATTCTAATAAAGCAATTCCTATTTTTATTTTATGACATGTATAAACTGCTCAAGAAAATCAACTTTACACTGACAAATTTGGACTAAGTTGGGAACTGGATACATTTTGATGGCTCCAAGTGATTTGGTTTATGTTTGAAGGGTTATTTAGTGCAATTCTTCTTCGGTTAAGTCGTGGTTTGCCGAAAAATTAGTGCGTCAGATAAAGTTTATACAGGGTGGCCAATGAAACGATCCAAATCTGAGTTGAACAAAAAAAAAAGATTTTTTTTTATTTCTACACCACAAGCGCGAAGATAGGCCTTATGTCTTCAAGAACGTCTCCGTTTTTTAATTTTCGCTCATCTTCCTGTTTATTTACAGAGTTCGATTACAGATTCTTCCAAAAAATCTACCTTTTCGCCTTGCAGTGATATATTTTTTCTTTTGAACCGAGTATCAAAATCGAAGGCTGAAGTTGAAGGTTAAATTTCGCAATAAACTTGAGAACAAAATGTAATAAACAGGGTTGCACCCATGAATTCTTGGAAAATGTATTTTACTTTAGCTGAAAGTCAGCCAGAATCACAGATTTTGAGGGCAATTCTGATTTAAGTAATTTTTCGTGCAGCCCTGAATATCAAATGTTTACCTTATATTGAAGTCTATGAAGTTTTAGCTTTTGTATATCAAATTAAAAAACCTTTTCGAGCTATTTGAATTATTTTAAAACGTTTTTCCATTTTTATTGGGTGGCGGCATCTAATAAAACTCTTTGTCTACTAGGAGCATACCAAACTTTGCAAAATTTTGCATTTTTTTGTTTACCACCCTGCAGAAAATTTCTATGAGGTGAATCAGAACACAAATAGGGCTAAATAACGCTTCAATCAGAAAACAAATTTCTCGAAGCAATAAAATTTATCCAGTTCCAAAGTTATGGAAAATTTGGGTGAGTAACAGTAATTTTGCTGAGCAGTTTAGTTTTTTATCTACAGTTTCTTCAGTTTTGCTGGTAAAACATAGCTACTTCCAGTAATTAAAAAAACTCTTTAAGATCAGGCGAATTATACATTTTCATTTCTGATATTAAACTGTTTATTTTACAACTGTTACTGTTACTGTTACTGTTTAAAACATTTATTTTCGAACTTTAATAACTTATTGCATACTTTATTTATTAGCTAGAACTTCTATCTGCTTTCTTGGCTGTAAAATTTTATGATTATTTATTTAGGCTAATAATTAGAGTCCACTGAGAATAAATCGTAAAAAGCAACTTTTCATGTCAATTTGCTTCTATCGTGGTATACATAACTGGTATACCAGTTACTAGTCCCTTTGCCTATAAGTATTTTTTTTAATTTTAAGTTTTAAATTTTAAGTTATGTGCTTACTTTATTACCTAAAAACTAAATGAAAACGCATTATTGTGATATATCCGGGCGTTGAACGATATGTGAAAAGGCTATCGCTTAGTTGTATTTTATTATTGTTTGTTTTAAGCATTAGTTGTATTATACTTTTATTATCAATTTTGTTGATTTTAGTAGTAACATTAACCGAAAAAGTACTTGTAATATTTTCTAGCAAGTTTTACATAATAGTCAATGGACAATTAATTTCACAGTTCTAATTTTAGATACTTTACACTCAAGAAAGTACACTTTCCTTGTTCATTATTTATGTTGTTTTCCGTTTTTCCGTAAACTAAATATTCAACCACTTCGTTGTTTACTAAAATTTTTTTCTTAAATGTGCCTTTACCATAAAGTAAAAATAAGTCACCATTTCCTTAGATTTCAACTTTTTGTCAATTCACACTTTCTTATGATTATTTCCATTTTCATTATGACAACTCAGTTTTTGTTCGTTATTTTAGAATAACAATTTCTTTTAAAATTGGTAAAATTAATCAATCAAGAAATCAGTTTATTGACCTCTCAAGCGATATATCTTCAAACACAGAGAATTACAAAAATGCCCCCCTGATACGCCCCATATATACATTTCATTATTTAACATGCAATTTAATATGGTTTCCTTTGCTGTTTTTTTAAATGCTATTTATTGTTGTTTGTTTTTAAGTGTAATAAAAACCATATAGTTAAACATATTCGTGTTTAGTTTATAAATTAAATATATGAATAGGTGATAGGTGCTTTCTGTTTTTAGGTTGATCGGTCAATAGATAATGGCAGAAAAAAAGACTATTTTTCTTGGGCCAAATATATGTTTGATTTTAATTCTGGTGGTCTTTTAGTTTACGTTTTTATGTGAAACATATTTTCAACGGTCTTAGTTAGGGAATGCAACTTTAATGTTCTCAGATATAAGACTGACCACTTTGTTACTTTTTAGAGCCTCGATTCCCGATATTAAATAAAGCCGAAACGTTGGCCGAAGAAAAATAGTCGTTTTTTTGCCACTATCTATTAACCGATCAACCGAAAAACAGAAAGCAACACCTATCACTAATTATATTCACGGTCATCAAGAAACTCAACATTAAATATATAAAACTAAGCTATAAAAGTTTATATTCACACTTTCTTGGCTCAAGATTTGGTTCTAAGGAAAATTTTAGGAACAATCACACAAAGAATCTGCTGTAATAACAGAATGCACATATTTTGCGAAATAAAAAGTTAAAGGTAATTTACAAAAAGGTCGACAATTGAGAAACGCCCGATACGTTGGCAGACCGTGAAGATTTCTCCAAAGGTGTTTGAGCTATTAAACGTTATATTCAAAAAAACAGGTGTTCTCTGTTAATACCAGCAAATTTGGACCATCCTTTACATTATATAATCAACAACTCTGCTATTTACTGAAAATGCATTTTGAAACGCATCCAGGCTGTACATACAATGAGCGATGAGTGCGAATCCCGATAACACAGTTATAAGCGTTCGAATACAAGTAGTCAAAAGGGTGGGTAAGTAATATTGTAGATCAAAATACACTGCTCTATGTAAAAGTCTGCTATGCCACTTACCTGGGCTCTATTAGCTAGTAGGTCTAATCCCGAATTGTTCTATAGTATTTAGCTCCTAAGCCCCTTCATTACCTTCTTCAGCGCTTGAGGTATTCTGTTTGAACAAGAAGTAAAAGATTTTTAGTTCAGATAAAATTACCTCCTTAACTTTCAAGCCGGATTATAAATTATATTTAACTATTTCGAACATTAAGAACACCAACTTATGGGCGTGTTCAAAACAAAAAAAACTCTAACAATTAAGAAGTTATGCTTTAGAAATTATTTATTTTACTTGAAACCATCCAGCTCTGGAATATAATGAAATTTTTTAGATGTATGCTCTTTACAAAAGTAAAAATTTTACCTTTATCAACTGTAGAACTCGGGGTTGTCTGCGAAATACGTCCTGCGAAAAGTCTATTAATGTAAGTAACTGTTTACCTTAATAGAAGCGTTTTGCCGATTGAAGAAAAACTTTTGATGGTTTTCTTAAAACTCTTTTAAACTAAACATATAAATAAAACGCTAATTAATACTTAATGATTTTATAAATATGCAGATCTGATCCAACTATTCTGTAGAGCGTCTACGAATTAATAACCGTACCTAAAACCTATCTCTACATATAGGTTTGGGGAAAAAACAGTAGCGGATATTGTATCTTTTTAGCTATATTAATTAATTCGCAGACACTCACTATATAATGCTATTATAGTATATCTTACTTTAAATTTACAGATTTTACAGTAATGGAAATGTGATTAAGGAATTTGAATGAAAATAAGTATTGTGCTGAATATAGTTAAGCGAAATACGGTGTGGATTTTTAAAATCTGATCACTGAGGCACTTGCCTAATGAAACCAGTTTCTAAAACGTATTTCTATTAACTGAACCTATTTAGTACATCTGGATTTTATGACATACACTATGTACTGCCAAACCAGAATTTTAGCACTATTTTGGATAATGGACCCTTAAACAATCCAACCAAAACTAGTAGTGTTAATTTATAACAGTAATTATTGTTAGATGATGGCGTAAATAAGATTTCAAGTTATTTTACGAAAATAGACATAATAAAACCTATAAAGCATTGCGATTGTCGCTCACAGGAAATCTAAAGTAACCGTGGAAAACATGAGAATATGCTGATGTTGAATAAATGTTTAGCTTTACAAATATATACAGTGTGTTTCAAATTCGATTCCCAGCAGCACAAAAGGCTCGACGAAAGGTTATATTAGCAAAGCTGCAGCAACTTTACTTATTTTATTGCAATATTAAATTTCTGTTTTTCATAAATTTTCTTACAAATGTTTTGAGATGTGTAGGTTTTAATCACCATAATTTTCAGAATTAGCAAATTTTCGACGTTTACATGGGAAAATTATAGACGAAGTTGTCATGCATCTATATCTATACTGGGACTTTATTGTAGACAGACTAGGTAAACGTTAAGATATTATCAGAACATCAACGCCTGAACCGCCTACATCCTTTAATCACATTGTTAATAAATTATCGAGTTAGAAAGTTTATTTGCGTCAACCGGATTCATGCTCGCTTGAATCACTTGCCAAATAAATACTTTCAGAATGACCAATCCATTTTTCGCATCAAAGAGAGCAGATTTTCCAGGTGTTAATCAGTAATTAGTTTTTAAAAATAATTGGGTTTTTTCATTTGTCAACACTTTTGCTTTGCGCTATACAAATGCGTTTATTTAGCCAATGCGCCCTAGAGCAAATTACACCTTTGAAATGAATCAAAGGTATATTTCAACACAGTAAAACTAAGAAGACTACAATTTTTTAAAAATATTTCGCGGATAAATTGGTGTAAAAATGCATTAAGCATCCCAATAAGTATTCAAATATTTGAAAAAAAACCAAACATTCAAGTTTAACTTTTCATAAATTCACCTAAATTGGTAGCATTTAACCTTGACTTTTTTGGAAAATTCAAATCCCTATAAAAACTTCTGAAACTGTGCTAGTTTACTTCTTAGTGTTTTTATTTGATATTAAAACGGGGGATCAAATTTGGGACACACTGAATACAGTGAAAAATTAGGTCCACACGATGTCACAAATTTTGTTTAATAAAAATATTTATTTCTGAGGAAAATCCAGATCCAAATAATATAACGGAACAATTACAGATTACAATGCTTTAGGTTTTTTACACAGTGAAAAAAATCGTCTATATAATGGTTAATCGAAATACGAGCGACTATATTCCGAAAATTAAACTGTTTTAAGTAATACAATTAATTTGTAGGGCTGATTCTGAAATAATAAAACGGAAATAAACGAAAAATTAAGGTTTCTCAAGGTTAGGTTTCTATTATCGCTTTCAGCATGTATATATGGTAAAACCTTGTCATAAAAATTATATTTTTGTAGAAATCCTGATAAAATTATTATAATACACTGAACAGTAGTCGTTAAGCGTAAATTTTACAAAAAAGAACTATTACCTGAACTGATCAATGAATCTGAAGCTTAAGCAACCTACGTTCAATCTCTGAATTTAGATACAGATATTTACATTAAAAACCTGGTTCCGTGCCACTTTCAAATTGTAATTTTAAGGACCATCTTTTAACTAAAGGTTTAGTGAATTACGTATATCACAGAATTATTTAATCATATATATCATAGAACAGTCATTATGTAGAAACCTTGTTGACTATTCAAACATTCCGTAATTGCAGGTATTTAAGTAATGTCTTCTCTACAGTTCTTAGCCTCACTGTTCCTTTAACAAATATAATAAGCAATTCATATTCTCTTAGAACCTAAATTTCAAGTCTTACTGCATTGACAACATCAATACCATAATAATATTCATTTACAACTAAACTTGATACAAGCTTTTTTACAGGACTTCAGCTATGATGTTGTGGCTATTTGAATTGTTTTGTTCGATGTAATTGCATTATATAGTTCTGTAAATGTATTAGATTCTGAAGTATAATCTGCAGAAAATCGACTTTTGACTAAAAGTTTAATAAAATACAGTGCTTGTCATAGAAAAAACAAACACAATAGCAGTAACATCATAACTCACAAATCAAGCGCTTTCAAAAGACAGACTTAAAACTCTTCCGTATTCTAAGTTGCAGAAGTTTGAGATTTAGTTTTTCTGTGGTCATAATTCACCAGCCTTTGCCCTACTAAATACTTATCATTTTTAATATGCTCATACAACTTTTTGAATTGTCTAATTTGCAAAACTATGATAGTATTTACTGTGGCTACTAGAAGTAGGAACGGATACAGCCTTCGAGCAATTACATTTCTGAACTGTAAGTTCGTGACGAATAGCGGAATTATTGAATAAGCCATTACATATGGTATTGCTAATGCAAAGCCTAGACATACTATAACGGGCAGAGCAAGTTCCATGAAAACAAAGGACAAGTGCATGTCTCTAATGCCATCACGGTAGGCTCGTTCTATAGCTGCTCGCAAAAACCAATCAGGGCCCATTATAGTAACGGCGCAGGCAATTTTGGTGTAGAGAACGCCAAGCGCCCAGTCTTGCCATATAAAAAGAATTGGCGTCTGATGAATTGGAACGCGTAATGGAATTATTACGACCAACTCTAAAAGCAAACCGAACAAAAGCGGAATAACTCCTAGTAGCAAAGCACTGGCCGCGATGGTCTTCAATCCCAACAAACACCATTGCTTCAATCTATCTAACATCGCGGCTCTTCCTTGCGGCAGCCAACTTGAAACCAAAGTTACCGCACGAGCTGCCACCCAGCATAAATACAGCCCACATGCAGCGGTGTACAGCTCGTGCACTTTAACTTCAGTATTGGCTGCGTTAGCGGATATTTGGGGACCTGGAGGCGGTGCTCCAACAAGCCACAGCGTCATAACGCGGCGCCCTAACCAAACTGGCACAGTGAGAGCCATAACCGAAAATAACACCAGAGAGCAACACACTGTTACTAATAAAAAGAATAAGCGAGCGTGAAAGAATTTTGGACGCTGGTATGGTTGATATCCTGAAACAAATATAAATTTCAGCCACTTGGTAACAGCACATTCAATTAACAATGTAGGTTTACTCGTCTTTTCATTGCCTTACGCGGATGTTTTCAAGTGAATACGGATTCGTATCCTAAATCTCGATCCGTATATGTGCCCAAGATAAGGAGAAACCGTAAATGATACGAAGTTAAATCGGGAATAAATTGGACAATGGACAAATTAATAACATTGCGCTTTAAAACTTCACATATAAAATTTCGTTCTTCATTTATTTGGAAACAAACCAAATTTTCCAAGTTCGAACGACTTTTTCGGCGTATAGCTGGGGCAAGCACGAGTAATTTCTCAAAGTTTAAGCTCTTGTGAAGACCACAATCTAAGTTTTTCGCGATTTCAAGAACTATTTTTATTTTTTAAAGTACGTTTATGTTGTGCGTTTATTAGCAAAGGTAAAACCTTTTTCGTTCTCAATTTAACTATGAACGAATTCAAGGTCTTAGTCTTGAAATAAATGAAAACCATTTTTATTTTTCTCTGAGCTTATTTCGAGAAACATGCAAAAATAACTGTCACAGTTATAGAACAATTTTTAATTCCCTTCAATATAAATCAGATCGGGAATTTAATGCTTCCGTTTTGGCCCACCATAATAAACTTATTTTTTTTTAATACGGACTTGAATGTTTGTCACCGGTGTATGAATTCTGTGAACGCCAGTAATGTGAATAATTTTTTTTTCAAATTAATTATAAACACCTGCGTATAAATATTTAATAGATATATGCTAGTTATAGTTCTTGATTACTTTTTGATAAATAATTCGTTATTATTGCGAAATTGGAACACTATTTATCAATCTGTAATAAAAGACGTGAGAAAATTTTTGAGGCGAAATACCCATCAAGCAGTTTGTAAAAAAATGAATCCGCCTGAACAGTATAGAACTTATCTATAGTAAAGCTACCTGATAAATAAAAAGCGGTAATAGAGCAGAATGGTTCATGTATAATATAAATATTAAGAGCCAATAAATTAAGTTTAAACAAAGATAATATGATTGATAAATCCTAGGGCTCGCTATCGCTTCGAAAAATCGATTTGGTTCTTTTCAAAAAATACTTGTGAGGAAAAAAAAATCATCAAAAACGATTTGAAAACAGAAACCTGATAAAACTCCTAATATACAAGGTGTTGCCAAGGTATTCAGAACTGGACGGTTTTCGAAATACACAAGTTAAACTTGAACTATAGGACTGAAGAATTTTTTTTTTAAATACGATTTTGTTTGTAAAGCTACTCTCTGAACAAAAGTTAGAATCCGTTAACATTTTCTAGACACATTGAAGAGGGCTCACTATCAGACACATACGCAAATCCTCTTTAAAAGCGTAATGTATTGTCCAGTTAAAACAACTATTCATGACCACAGTCGTGTTTGTGCACAACACATTGTAATTGAAAAATTGCTCGCTATTACTGATATAGCTTTAAAATGGGACTGAGTATTCAGTTGAAAACAGTTTGAAATACATTCAACGGAAACTTTGATATAAAATACATCTTCGTAAGACAATGAAATTGTAAAGTTAGACAAAATCACTATTTTCAACTTACCAGTGGGGGGTTCCATCATGAATAAGGCTTGATGTACAGCTCCTAGATTTCCACCATCTTGACCAGGAACATTGTCTGGCCTGTCTGCATTGTCTCTTACATTTTCGTTAGTAGTTGCTTGATCTCCCAGCAAATACGAGTGCAAGTTCAATGCCCATGCTATTATTTTGCACCACCACCTAACGAAAGCTTTTAACCACACTCTGGTATGCGATTGTTCAAGTAGTGCAGGCAATATCACTTGCAATAGTAACAGTTCTAGACTAAGCTCGTTCACTTGACTTTCGGTGTTTAGAGAAACGGTATAAGGTAGAAAAGTTGGAAGAATTATTTTGATGATTCTCACAGGCAGCCAGAGCATTAGAAGGACGGCACTACCAAAGATAACTGCTGAAATAATAAGCTTTCGGATGTGTTCCAGAATAGGAAGATGAATCATCTCTTGAATAGGACTGAAATCCGGGTCGTTAAAGTTTCTTAAAAACCATAGAACCCCAGGTCTCACAATTTCTCTCAATAAAAGTATAAAAGATGCAAAATAATATACATAGACCATGCCAATAAGCCAATGAATAAAAATGGATGTACCTGGCGTCGCCCGAAAGCTTTGTTCTCGATCTTTTAAAGTGGCATCAAACATATTCAGCGAACAAATGTCCAACCACCAACCGCATACCAACGGAATAATTCCGATCTCTATTACCGACAGCATCGCAACTTTCACAACGACATAGCAAAGACCTAACACTCTTTTAGCTGCAAATAAACCGAACCACCCTGAAAATCTGTGCAAAACCAAAAACAACAAACCGACACTATTATAGCCCACGAGAGTAGTAACCAATCCTTCGAAATGACTTTCAGAAGCATACTCTTGCAAATTGAACAGATTCAAAGTTAAGACCCCCATGTGGTAGGGGGAATAAGCAAATATTATTATGAATAGAGTATTCAGGCTTATCACCCAGAACACATGCTCTAGGAACATAAGTGACCCGTCCAAGCCCAGAAGCCGCTCCCATGTGATTTCTTCAACGGCTCTGTCCCATTCCATAGGAATCCAGTTGTTATCTTCGCCTATATTACCATCTTGTTCCCGTTGATCCTGGTTTTCTTGAAGTGGTTCGCCTAATAAATAACATTTATTATTGGCTTGGTTCCGAAATTTTAGCCAAAAATTTGGATTAGTTATGATCAATAAATTTATGTTCGGTCTTTGAAACAATCATCCTTGGAAAAATTTAGTTCAGGTTGTTATGGCGCGTTCAGACTTAAATCAACGCGGTGCTGTGCCGCTCGCGATGCACCAAAATCTGAAGTGTGAGTGTAGAAGGCAGAGATGCCAGGTCTACCGATTTTTCGGTAGATCTACCGATACCATGCAGATTTCTACCGAAAAGTAACAAATAAAAGTTGAAAAAATGTACGTGGATTACTTAAAATAATATAACATATTTCCATTC
>NW_026018165.1:4742615-4748098 GCF_020466585.1 Dendroctonus ponderosae
AAAAATGAGTCTACCGATTTTCTACCGAAAAGTCTCGAGCTTATATACCGAAACTCGATTTTCGGACCTGGCAACCCTGGTGGAAGGCGATAGACGCGCATTTGACTCCCTAGAAATTCGTCGCAATTCATCTATGGTGAGTTTTTCGCCAGCACATCAAAGTAAACCGTGAAACAGTGGGATCGTCTTCACTTTTTGCTACACTGAAAACATGACGATTTGAGATTCCGGGTTCACTGGAACCAACGTTTGAAACAGTACCCGCAAAAAGCACTCGACTCGCGCTTGATCTGCATGCAGCGTGAGATGCTTAGTGGATGTAAATTTAAAAAACTTTGGCAATTAACCAGTGATGGAGTCGGATTTATATCACGCATTATTTCCCTCGTAAACCGGTACATGCTTCTGGATACTTATTTGCACATTAATGCTTCGATATTTTGATGTTTTATGCATACAAAAAACAATCAATACATCCAAATTACTCTAAAGATTTTACAACAAACCGCTTTTCATGTATTTTCCGCATCAACCTGCAGATGTTTTCAATGTGCCGGTTTTTAGCAATCTCAATAATCAAAAGTAAACCTTACTTGAATATCCAATTAATCGAGGAAGTTTTTCAATCTTACTCCTTTCGAAAAAAATGACGCCTAATCAGTTCTAATATACGTATGCACAATGTTACCTTCTTCTTGAATAACAACCCCTTCATTTATATCGTCATTGTCCTGCAGTTCTTCCGGTATGTTTTGTAAAACACGGGGCGGATTATCACCAACAGGAACCATTTCATCCCGCTGCAGCCAATCTGGCCCTGAAGCAGGCAGACATTTTAGAGCAATAGAAATTGAGCTTGTGCAAACATATTACCTCCGCCATGAAGAATTTGTTCTCTTAACCAAACCAGTCCAGCGAACGCGAAAAGCGTACAAGATACCACGAAGCCTCCTTGAAAGATATCTCCTGCGATATTTTCTGTTGAAAGCATCTCGAATGGTAAAGTAAGTATAGCATCAGCAGTACCTGAAATAATCCCGATATTTAGAACATACATGGATATTAAGTTTGTAACTTTGGTGGCAACACTTTCAAATTAAATGTAAATTTGGAAAACAACAGAAAAGGGAATTGAACTACCTGCAAATAATGCTCGGTATATTCTACATGCTGTTAGTGGTACCACCCCTAACCAAGCAATAGCGACCAATGTGTAGTGAAGCCAGTATTTAACAGCAGTAGCGACCGATGATAGTAGGCCGGAAACTAGATCTCTTACTGGCAATCTTCTGGGCATATCGGGCGAATAAATCGGAGTAAAAGAAAATTTATGACTGCATAGTTCACAGTATTCTTTCCTCGAATATCTGAAATAACAAAAAAACACATTTGATAATTATGATAAGGGACCGTCCATATATTACGTAAGGTATTTCTTTGACCCGTCACGCGTCACAAATATGAGTATTTATATTGAAAAACTTCTTAAATTAGAATTAATGAACATGTTTGGTACGACTTGCACGAACTATTAATATAATAGTTAGAACATCTTAAAATATTTCTAGAGAGCATGCAGGCAAATATATTTCGCTAATTTTGAGTCTGTGTTAAAATACGGAATAATCTTCTGGGGTAAAAGTAGTCAGAGGCAAAACATTTTTGCCACACAAAAGCTAGTTGGATCATAAATAAGATGGGATACCCCCAAACATGCCAATCGGTTTTAAAAAAATGAGAAATCTTACAGCAATGCGCTTTATGCGCGTATCTATAAATGTTTAATATTTTTTATTCGAAACAAACCCTTTTTCAATCTTGTGGCAAAAACTAGCATGAGGTTACCAAATGTAAACTACCCGCAACATCGGCTAGCAGTAAATGAAACTTGTCCACACTACATGATCATAAAATTGTTCAACACATTACCAGGTATACTATTTAAATTAATAAAATCTGTTGTTTCAAAGATTTTAGCCATGAACTGTAATTTTAATTTATTGTAGTTGTAGAGTAGTAGTTAGATTGCGAAAAATGTGAACAGCTCTAAACTAAGTAAATGTTGTGACTTTCGAATCGATATACAAGGTGGCCATTTTCTGAATCTTAGAAGAATCTGAAGAAATATCTTTCCATATTTAAATTGTGATTATAAAAGAATGGCCCAATAATTTTATCAATAAAAATGCCTCACCAGACATTCACAAAAAAAAACACGTTGATATCGCCTATTTTCAATTAGATGATGATTTTCATTAGCCCAGTAAACATGATTGTGTCTGTTAATTATTTCATTTTTGTTTTGTGCTTTGTGTGATAATGTAGTTATTGTTTCCATAGCTTACTACACATTTTTATCTTCTTTTGAAGTTTTAAGTCAACAAAAGGAGAAAAAATGCAAACAGTTATATCGTTAAATTCAGAAAAAAATAAGGATTTTAAAAAGCCCACAGCCAACTATGATTACCATTTAAAAAAACATAAGTTAATTTTTTATTTCGTAAATCAAGTTGACTGAGAACAAGTGCTAGTTTATTGAATTTAACACAAGAAATTCTACCAGACAATTTTAACTTTTTTTCTAATTTAAGCAGTTTACGAATTATATGATAATTAAAAGTGTTGATTTCTTGCCTTTTCAGAATATTTCAGGAACCAAGTCGGGTACCTACATTTTGAAAACGGTAATGAATAGGCAATCGAATTCTGCCCAATTTTGCTAATTTAACGGATTCTCTATCTTTAAAAATGTAGAAGTTACCCATACAAAGATTCAAAAATGGCCACCCTGTATTTGATAAATATTGAAAAATATATATGTAAGACGGTCTTTCTGTCCGTGAGGTGTTGGCAGAAAAATAAATCACTATTTTTCTTCGTCGAGTCAACGTTTCGGCAATATTTAAGACAGTCTCAGGGCTCATAAAGCTAGTGAAATTTCTGTCATGACCAACGCATGTAACCAGAAGTAAATAGGTGTATTGTTAGAACAGTACAAGTACTAGGTTTACTCTAGTACTATATTACTGTCAAAAGATTGCGTATTCATTACGAGCATCTGCAGCTACTTGTTTTAATACCAAGTTTATTCAAATACGATGATGATTTTATGATTTGTTGTTTGTGTATCTTTATCTACTTCAAATTGTGCGCCTTTAACGACAATGTGGAAGTACTAAAGTTCTATTGTTGGTTGAGGTTGTAAGGTTGAGTATGAGTATAGCACAGTATGAGTTTTAATCAATGGATTTTAGCAGGTTCACTTGATAGTTATCAGCATTCAAAAGCGGTAAATACCTCATCCATTGCACCAGGCATTCTTGATGAATCCACTTAATGCTTCCAGTGCATATGCACGGATGGAATAGGGGTCGGTCTGCACCCCCTTCTGAACGACATACTCTGCATATATCACCATTGGAAAGCTCCTCAGCCATTTCGATCTGAAAACGTTGATGCGAACAGTCAAGCAGTTTTTATAGGGGAAAATGTTGTATAATAATACTGAATGGAATAATCTAACTAAAGGAATTTAAATTGATTGATTGAGCCTGTCTAAGAACAACTCATTTAAGAAAGTGACAATTTATACCTTTACCTGTTGTTGTTACTGTACGCCAATTATAGCATTCCTTGATATCTCTGGATACTTTAATAATTTCGCAGATTAATATTTGGGCTAATATTAATAAATTTAATCCACACGTAAATGCATATGATAAACACTAACCTGTCTTCTTATTTTGATGTCAAGTCAATCACAAGTCAATGTCGAAATAGTGTGTAGTCTGGGGTCGAAATATAATTGAAGGATAATCTTGGATAATCAGGTCAATGACAATATTTAAAAGGCCTATCTGAAAAACTCAATTGAATAAAAAGAGTGAAATACTGATACGTGTTTTGATAATCGAACAATGTATTGTAGTTTAAGTATTCCCGCAACTTACAATGCACACACTACATATTCTGGACTCTGGAGAATGACGTTATATAAGAGACAAGATATGGTTATAAAACATAAATACCTCCGCCAAAACGACCACATTTGAAATATTTACAAGAAAATAATATTTTTTTCTAAATACTTATAATTATATATGTGTTAGTGGAAGTTTTGTGTATTTTTATCATTATTTTTTCCCATTCGAAAATAAATGTTAACTTTAAATTTACAAGATTTAAATTTGAGCAATACAGAATGATCTTCCAATAATTGAGAAAAAAAGGTAATGGACACTTGGGTGAAAATTATGGTCCTTTAATCGACTTAATTAAAATGTCACCAGTTGCAGCTGAATATTTAAGAAACTCAATTTAGACTTTGTATAATGAATCATAACTCCTGTTTCCATTACTAATTTTCAACTCTAATAATCGGTAAAATATTTGATTGACTATGTTTTCTTATCAAAATTCACAAGAAATATTGGCAAATTCTTTGCTTAAAAATATTATAACAGTCTTCAAACACAGTTAAACATGTTTATACGTTTAATTTCTTTGACATATCCTTCTTGTGCTTCGTTAACTTTCTATTAGTATAACTGAACCAACTTCTTCACACTTTATCATTTTCTAAACGTTTCTATTCCCTCATACATGATCCGACACGTCTACCAAATGCGAGGTTAAAATATTATGATATATCGTTTAAGAGTTAAATAAAATTAATTTCTAATAAAAAAATAATGAAATAGTCGTAAAGTAATAAAATTAACTTTTATTTGTTCGGAATTTATAAATTTTACTGGTGTTATAGTAGTATGAGAAGACATGAAGATGACGATGAAGATCATGATGAAGAAGACTGGGTGGTTCAATTTTAATATGCAAGACTTTAAGGAAATATTCTAGGCCCAAAAAAAAATGGTTTGCGTCACGGGACGCTCGACAGAAGTGATAACTTCATAAATTAATAGAAACCATAAAATATTGAACTTGTTTAACGCATGATGGCAATAATTATTTTATTTTATAATTTTAATATTCGTGTTAGTCTAATAATGTATAATTGGATCAGGAATAGGTAAAATTTAATTTAATTTCCTTTTGAATGTAAAATATCTTTTATTTGCAACATTTAACATTCTTTAACGAGATGTTGTACATATTGCTCTTCTTAGGTTTGTGTAAACTCTTCTTCTTGAGTTTCTATATTTTTTAGTCGTAATTTCTTATTTGCATTGTATAATTTTTGACGTTCAGCACTAGTTCGTGGTTGATGAAAGCTACTTTGAGTTGATCTATTACTTAATGCACCTTTTTTAGCACGAAATCGTTTTTAGCGTTCAGCACTACTTAATACTTTTGAATTGTAGCATGTTTTTGTGACTGCTCTTGTTGTTCAGAGGTGTTCTGTGGTATGTTGTTCATGAACGTCTGCTACAACTTGTATCTGAATAGGACTAAAAATCAATTAATTTTGGTGATTGGAAGACGTTCTATCTGTTTAAAATAGACGGTAAAACGAGGAAGAGCTA
>NW_026018165.1:4749097-4767615 GCF_020466585.1 Dendroctonus ponderosae
TAATAAAATAAAAATATAATAAAATAAACTGCACCGAACACAATAATATCACACTCAATAATTGATAAATCAAAATCACTGTCAGTTTAATAACGCAAGGTGTATTCGAAAAGTTTATCAGATCTACAGATGCACCCGCACTAAGAGAAAAATGTCGAATTAAAAGTGCGTATGTGCGTCCCAAGCCTCAGGCGCGAAGAGTCGGGAGTGAGANGGGTGAATTAAATATAATAAATAAAATAAAATAAATTACTTTCTATGGGAATGAAAAGTTATCACTTCAAAAACAACGTCAAACTCCAAAAGTGTCAACTTGCAAAGATAGCGGTTAAAACTGCGCTTCATCAGCAAGTATTCATTATTTTATTTTTTAACGACTACAGGTAAAATTATGAAACTCATCATACGCATATTCAGATTCACATGATTAATAAACCTACCCATAAGTTTCCACACGCGACAGGTCAAGTTTTTATAACGTAAATTTGAGGTATGCTCAAAAACTTTTCCCGAAGCTATATAGTTTTGCAGTAAAAAAGTGAATCTTCAGCCGTTTTAAAAAGTTCAATAATTTTCGAGCAATTTGAAATATAATTGTGCGTGACCAAATCTATCGACTTTTGAATGAGCTTTATTACTGTACTCCGTGAGTATTTGAGGTACAGATGCTTGGACCTCGCCTCCCTCCAATGTTAAAACTGTTTAGGGGAAGACAAACGATTTGTTTTAGGGCGTTGGACACTTTCTTAATCTCGCAGAATAAAGTAACAAAGCTCATTGAAAAAGTTGGTCGATTTGGTCATCTACCAGTACCTATTGTATTGACTTTCAAAAATCCTGAAAACCACTCAATACTCGATCCTTATTGAATCAAAAACTATGTAGTTTCAAAAAAATTCGGGTTTTTTGAACAGCCCCGGGATCTTTTATAGCAAGTTTTTCAAAATGCGTTGTTCGTCATACACACATCCATATCGCACGTTGACGCACTACTAAGCAACAATGTATATTTTTCCTGTGAGACCTAACATATATACCGAGTTTGATCCACTTGCCTGCTAAGAAATTAAACCAGAAATACTTGAAAAAGCGCACTTTTAAGATCCGCTTATTTTGTACTTTACACTTTTGAATATTAGCGCATATGGCATTGATGTAAAATTTTTGGAATAATTTTATGTAGAAATTTTTTTATGAGTATTGGTCCGGAAATTATTCCTGTTCCTGTCCAATATAGAGGGCGTTGAATTAAAATCCGACACAAAAAAGTTTTGTGTCGGAAGACACAAAACTTTCAATCTGCGCGAAAAATATCATTAAGTAAATTACTTTCGGGGTATAATAGTTTTGAATATTCATTATGTTGGCACATATTAGGTATATATTATATAGGTAAATTCGAGAGACTGTAAATCGATGATTTAACAAAACCAAAAATTGAAACTAAAAGAACAAAATGGGCTTTCTGCCGGGACTTTCAATCTAAAAGTGAACAAGAAAACAGAACAAAATTGACCTATAGTATTAGATAGGTAGAAGATAGGTAGAAGGTGTTGAAGGAAAATAACGTTTTTGTAACTGCCAAATATAAAACTTTATTTAAAAACCCAAAAACCCTATGAATTACGCCAACAATTGACGTCCTAATGACGTCATTAAGATGTCAGTAAATTGGCGTCATAAAGACGTCAGCAATTGACGTCATTTTACCTGTGACGTTCTGGTATTATAATGACGGCAATTTAATGTCAGGCGCTCATTTGCCTCCCAAAAATTGATTTCAAACTGACGACAGTCGACTGGGAATGAACTAACGATTTTTTAATTTTTGTCTCAAAAACGAAACGAGATAAGATGAAACTCCAAGACACAAATAAGGTTGTATGGGAAGTCGCTTAATCTGACGAAATTATGAAAATACCAGTCACTGAAGCACGATTTGTTGTGTATTATTTCCAGTTTGTTCTCTAGGACGACATTGGGATTAGAAATTAATTTTAGTGAATTTAGGACAAAACTACTCTCTAATTTCAAGAATATGGCCAACGAGATTATTAAGCTTTTACCGAAAACCATTTTTCTATTTCAAAATTATATTTCATATAATTATATAAAAATAAAAATAATTAAATATAAATTATCTTTCTATAAATAACTCCCTGTTCATTACGCGCATTTAACATAGAAACATAAAGCAACATTATTAGTTTATTAATGCGCACAATGTTCATGTGGCAAAAAAATTTTGATGAATCAGAAGCTTAGTCTAGATTTACTTATGAAACCTTTCAATTGGTTATTAATATTATTTAATTATATCTGCTTTAAAAAATCATGACAAAAACGACGGGGTAAATATGCTGAATAATTCATTAGTTAATAAAGCAGGGACATTAATACAAAAAATTTGTTGCGTTTTGAAAATAGTGGCTGCCATAACAAAACTTAAAATAATATTATTATTTAAAAGCAAAAACGTTAAATTTAATTAATTGATTATTTTATAAAAAAAAAAGTCTGACCATCCTGTTGGCACTCAGTTACCTATATACCTACTTCTCACTTTGTAGACATTAAATCATTATTTTCTACTTAGATATTTATGAAGCCCAAATACAATACTCAAAATGCTTGGGGAGTATTTCGCGTTCCCTAGAATACGAATGAAAAGAACAAAAGTTCGAAAAAGTACAAACATACAAAGCATCAATAAATATTTATGCAACAGATTAAAGCGATAAACTGACACTGAAAAAAGGCGAAGCATTTTATTTATTTTCACCGAATTAGATTAGACTTGAGCCCCTTAGCATATATAAATGCAAATTTCTAAAGTGTATTATAACACCATTTCACATTCAAGAGATATCTGGTAAGTTTCAATAGCAAAAAACCTGTCGCATAACGTGCATATATATATAGATACATGTCTGCATGTCCCATAGTAACCTCAACTATATGTATATCTGCTCCTTTTATTTTAGTTTAATTTTGTAGAAACTTCAGCCAACTGTTCATACTAAAAAAATTGATAGTTCATACTACATTGTGTTTTAGCTTTCAGGCATTGATGGAAAAAAATAATTTAAGTGTTTGTTAGAATTGGAAAATAAAATGAGCAAGCATTCCATTATAGTACAAGATATATTAAAAATAATAAGACATTGAACGAATAACGGACATAAATATTAAAAAAGGAATAATAAAAAAAATGAAAAAAAGTAAAAAGCATTTAATTGAAATCAATAATGGCATCTGGCCGCAAGCATATACTGTATTTTTTAGAAAGCAGCGACGAAAACATTATACTCGACAATTTTCTTGTTCTCTTCTCTTATTTCTAAAACGAATCTATGGTTTTATTGTAACAGATACAGACGAACTGTATATTGAGCAAACAGCGGACCAAGCATCGTGGAAACTGGCTTAGTTGTATGCCTACCGACATTTTCCGATATTCCGTATAAATACTGAACATTTCGTCCAATCTGCCTAATTTTTTGCCGTAGACAATGAATATACGAAACCCAAGAGTGGTTTATTTACAGTTCTTTCTATTAGGATATTTTGCGCAAAATGTAATAGGCTTTGCGGGTACAAAAACTAATTGAAATGTAAGAAAAGTAAATATTATTTTCCGCGTTATCATTATTATGTAATAAGCATCACTTTCAACTAAGGAAACGAAAATAAGAAATTTGCCCAGGCGCTGCAAGAATAATACAGCCGTTATTTTATGGCAGCAGGATGGTGCGGCTTCTTGTTTTCATAAACAAAACTTTAATTACAGCCGTATCTCAGACTATGTCTGTGTTATAGTTCTGCGGAAGTAAATGTAAACATACAAAACATGCTTCCGGCTTGCATTACACCAACCCTTTTTCGCTATTCATTCAAGCATATACGAGTAATTTTAAAATGTTTCATTTCAAATTCAAAATGCATGAAAAACACAACATTCACTTTTAAATAGGAGCAAACCTGGATAATTTCTTTCCACTAAAGAATAGAATAATTAATAACAAATACAGGGTGTTGCTTAAGTACTGTCATAAATTCAGAAGGTGATTTTTGGAGTGATTTTATGAAGAAAATTTTACACGAGTATAGGTTCGGTAAGCTATTCCTGTCCAATATACAGAGTCTTAAATAATAAAGCAATACTTTTATTTTATAGAAAAAATTTCTAACCTGTGCCAAAAAATTAATGGAATTCTATTGATTTCTTTGAAACTTGCGTTTTTAAAAACAATTTTATTCCAAATTAATGCAAATTTTACATGAATTAACTAATGAGACCGGCGAGAGCCCTTTTTAAAAAACAATTTTATTTTGTTAGATTACAAAAGTTCATAAAAGTTACTCGTTGACTGCCTACTTCTGACTGACTGGCCTCCGCACATCTCCTTGGTAGTTATTGTCTCCAAACGGACATATGATCTGCTGGCTCATCAGTTTATGGGGATAGGTGGTCAGTTAACTCATGTAACCCACCCTAACTATGACTTATGGCTTCTCATGACTGTGACCGTAACTCTTAAGACTGTCTTTAAGGTTGAACCTCTTACGACTGACCTCTGACCAGACCTATAATGACTAAATACTCGTTTCTGTTGTGGCTTTGTTTTATACTTAAATCATGCTGATCATAGAAGAAACGATTCTACGTCTTATTTTACCAAATCCGTCAATGCTGTTGGGTCAAGAATTACATATATCTCGAAAACCAAGCGAAACAGAAAAAATATAAGAGCTAAAAATTTTTACTGGAAGTTTTTTCAATCGAAATAATTTAAAAAAATATTTTCGTCACTTTTTTTGGAAAATATATTGGACTGTTTGTCATCCGGGACTTGACGGCCCGGCCAGTCTTTTACCATTGCCAAATGTCAACAAAATTGACAAAAATCTTATGAAATTATATGCAAAAACCTGTTTTTTTTTAATTTCTAGGCCTATGATAAGTTGAGGAAAATGAAGCAGTTCCGAAATTATATTCATATTATTTTTTTTGTCTTGCTCAGGCAGCAACTAACAAAAAAATCTGCACGATAATCAATCAGTCTGAAATGTTCCCTCCCTTTGTTTAAGCCAAAATGCTTTCAGCAGTTGTAAGCTACATGCTCAAAACTCTTTCATCACGACTTCCAATCACGAAAAAATCTTATAACTTCAACTAAAACTTGTGCTTTCTTAATGGATTTTTGTTCATCGGCAAATGCAATGGGCTTAAGTCAATTTATTAATTGTTCTTGTATTTGTGCTGAAACGACAAGACTTTTAAGTTGATACTTAACTAAAACACTACCGTTTTTCATACAATACTTTCGGGCTTAATCGCTTTCTAAATATTTGTTTCGGTACTGAAAAATTTGATGAAACATACTGTTTAAACCAGACACAAGGGAGAATTGTTATTTGTATCTGGTTTAAACAACTGTATTGTTTTATGAAAGCAGCTTTAAGTATTCACTACCAGAGCAAAGTACAAGTATGGATATTTTTTTCTTTTGGCAACTGTATAGTTTTTTTTGCCGGGCTGTCTCTGACCAGCTCTGAAATTGCAAACGACTCGTGTTTGCGAAACGCCAGGAATACTTTTTTCCACCACAATCTAAAAGTGCGTAAATCTTCTTAACTTCTAACACTTAACAGTTTTAATCAATGGCCGCCTAAGCCCTAATAATTCGATTCTTTTTGCACTCAATTTAAATTTTGAAAATCTCTATAAATATAACTAATAATGTAGGGCAGAAGCTTGTACCTTGAAACAGATTATTTGAAGATCTAATTTTCTGCACATTAATTTCTGTTGTTCCGAGAATTCCTCTAGTTAGAGTGGTTGTACAAAATGTATTTACTATTGATGATAAGTTGTTGACCATTAGAGGCAACAAAATTATTGCCTTTGTGAGTTTCTTTCAGGTATTGGACCCTAAACAAGAATTTTGAGGCAATTATTTCGCCTACATGGATATGTTTCTTTCCTGTTAATTTTGTCAGGTAAAAATTACCAATTGTTAAATCGATCATTTTTAATTTTATGGGATCAGACTCGCATCATTCTATGGCGTTCGGTGTAAAATCATTTTCAACATTCAAATCTCAATCGGCACTTAGCACTTTAATTTATTGTACTTAATTGTACTTATTGAAACTGACTGACCGGGCTAAATTCGTTACTTGCTTACACAGTTTCTGCGCTTTACAAAATTTAAGGTGGAAATTTAATTTTCGAAGAAGCCAGGATATTTTTATTGTTTCCTTTTACAAAGTTGCATGCAAAAATATGAAGATCTTGATAGGAAATGATATAATGACCAAGATATACTTGCATAGAATTTTTTCAGTCTTGTTCCGAACACACTTTTTAACAGCATAATTCGTGTAAAAATTGCAGGCAGTGTTCTAGTTATTTCAGTTACCTTTTTGCTATAAATCTAGATACTTTAAACTATTTAGAAGCCATTCACACTAAAATGTTATCAATTATCACAGCATTTGTCCGACATGTAGCGCGGAAGGGTCGGGTCGAGGCAATTTTTCTTTAAACTGTTTGTTTACTGCCTTCTACCAAATAATCTTTTATAATTTGATCCATATCCATATAATTTAAAAAAACATAAACGCGCCTACTAACCCAATTTTCTCCTAGGACATGCGGACGTTATATTGATAAACTGCAAAAATAAATAAAAAACATTTAAATTTCATTAAACCACTAACTTTGAATAAAAGCATACACCATACACTGCTCACAAGACAATCGTTTAAAAAAGTTTACTAACACAACCAATTATGGACAAATGGACACGTTTGCTCCATGTGTGGATTATCTATTCAGCTTACAACTTGAGTTTGCTTGAAACTTTCACCACAAATTTGTGAAATTAATTTGTATACATTTTGCTACACTTTTTTGACTATTTTCTAAAATCTGGCGCTCATTAATTTGATAAAAAAATTAATTTGAGTACGAAACGATGGAACAATCAGACACCAAAAATACCTTAAAAAATCATCTTGTGCTTGTTATCATCATCATTCTAACTTCTACAATATGCTTCTCTGTAGACTTGTCTATCTCTAGCAAAGAAGCTTCAGTTGAAAACCCGAATACTAAACGGGCGTCTTGTAAATTATTACATTATCAACTTCCGGATTAATTTGTGCTCACTCGTAGAAGCCTTTGTTAGTATCTTCAGATGCTAAAGCAATTTAACGGAAAACACATTTGGCATCGACTCAAAACCTGTAAGCCTGGATTATATACCGCAGCTCTGCGCTCCAAACGTCTTAGTACATATTTTATTTATATGTTGCAGGAATGAAAACTGCTAAGAACGTAACATTTCCATAATGCAGAACCTTAATGTAACTTAATTGTAGACGAGGCTTCGAACTACTTGTTTGGTACGAGTAAAACTAATTTTATAATAAAATTTATTTTAAGAGGCTTTGTGGAGGTTTATGGGATATCAAAAATAATAAAATAATATTCCGAGTTGGTCGTGGTCGCTCTTATCAACTTAGAAGAAAGATTTGACTTTCCAGCAATTTTTTTTAAATTGCTGTTAAAACACTTATATAAAGCAATATTCCCGACTGGAAATTTTAAAATTTCATTGTCTGAATTCAATTGCAATTCCAATGAATTTAGAGAACCGTATAGTTTATAACGTAGTTTTAATTATCTCGCCCTTTTATTGCACCTTTAAAGCATTGGAACTGCTCATTGGAAATAGTAGTTTAACTTAATTCCTTTTTAACGAATAACCTAATTTAGGTTTATGGTTTTCACAGAAGGAATGAATGTTTTAAAACTTCTTCTTTAAAATCTCTTTATGATAAACCGTTAATTGTTTATGACAAGTCGTAAAATGCAGTATAGGCACAAGTAGCGGCTATAAATTACTTGATCTCTACTGCTTTGGAAGCCATTAACATTAGATTGAAGATTCGTGGCTATACAGTACATAAAAGTGTTTAATGTCTTAGACAATATTTAATGAATGAACCTCAGAAAGGGCAATTTATGGATGTTCAGCAACGGAAAGCTAGATAAATATTTTTAAATTATGCAAACTTAATATTGACTTATTTTTTGTCACGTGTTGTGCCACACAGATTTTTGATCTTTCGTAGTAATAATTTATTTTTCAGTTTTACTTGCATGTGCCTTAATTATTTAGGATCCTTGGATTAGATTTCGGAGCCAAATTAACCAAAATAGAGAAACGATCCGGTTTAACTTCAAAGTTTCTTGTTCAATGCTCCCAATGCTGGTTTTGAAGCGCCCAATAAACCGTTGCTACTGATTTGATTTTCATTGAGTTCCAAACTTTCAATCATCTTCGGATAGTGATTAGTTTCAAATTTGCTCAAATTAGGTTCGAAGTAGTGGCGAATAATCGAAAAAATAAGTTTTTATTCAGTCTGCTTTGGATCCGTTTAGGGCAGAGCGCAAGAAAAGGTTGATTACATTTAGATACAGCTTTACAACGAGTTGAGAGTTTCAGAATTGCAAATATTTTATAAAGCAATCTTGAAACGTAGGTAACGTGAAAATCGTTTCTTGTAAGGTATTATTTGGACAAATATGATATTGAGAACAATTATATGGCCACTTATGCCAATTATATTAGACTAAGTTAGTAAGACGTATTACCATCATTAAGATGATAAGAATTCAAGTTCCGCATCAAGCAAGTCCACAGCACAAATGCATCTTTAGTCCATAAGATCGTCAATAAGACTTCTGTAAATCTGTAAATCAGACTGTTCTTAGTCGAAGTGCTAAGGGATACTTGAATAAGGAATATTTTATTATTTTGTTATGTAGGGTAGTTATATTAGTGGGTGTCTTGATTGGGTTGCCTTTTTTACTTTATTTGAACGTAAAATTTTGGGGTACATTCATATTCGAAAAGGACCTGATAAAGTAGGATTTATTGGATTATTACAACCATTTAGAGATGCTATTAAATTATTTTCAAAAGAACAATCTTTCTCTTATGTTTCTAATTTAACTTTGTTTTACTTATCCCCAATTATAAATTTTATTTTTGCGTTATTCTTATGGGTATGTATCCCCATTTTGAGTATAAGTTTAGTGTTTAGGTATTCTGTGTTATTTATATTATGTGTTTCTAGATTAAGAGTTTATACTGTTATATTATCTGGGTGATCTTCTAATTCTAATTATGCTTTATTAGTTAGTCTTCGTTCAGTAGCTCAAATAATTTCTTATGAGGTTTGTTTAATTGAATTATTTTGAATTATAGTTGTTTTACTGAATAAACCCTGAAAAATTTTGTTCTCGTACCGGTCAAAGATTCAAAAATAATCGACAGAA
This sequence comes from Dendroctonus ponderosae, assembly GCF_020466585.1. Classification (NCBI taxonomy): domain Eukaryota; kingdom Metazoa; phylum Arthropoda; class Insecta; order Coleoptera; family Curculionidae; genus Dendroctonus; species Dendroctonus ponderosae. The sequence continues at coordinate 4,758,453 of NW_026018165.1, forward strand.
GAATGGAAATCTCATAAAAAAATTGAAACACAAACTCAATAAGTTAAAAACCTGATCAAATATAACTCGAGAAAAACACGTTACGATATTTCCTAAAATTCAAGCTCAAATCAAGCAAACTTAGATGTTAATAGAGATTGATGGTTTTAAAAATTCTGAAGCAAACGAGATGGTTGATGCTTTGAGATAAATGGAATGGAATGGATGGAATTTTAGTCAAAAGTCAATACATTTATGGAAGATATTGCACTAACGATATTTCTAAATAAAAGTATCTAAAATTTGCAGTCAAATAAAAAATCTTTTTAAATATTAAAAAAATTGGCCTGAATAAAAACTCAGACAAAAGTTTAGTGACTCAATCACTAGAGTAAATCTCCAATAGCAATTAATATTCTTAAGCGAAAAGAATGAAAGAAATTAACACTATAAATTGTACTGAAGCTCGTGCTATACTTACTAATAAATGAAAATAAATTACCAGCAAAAATCAATCGGTCAGTAAATATGTGCATTGAATTAAGAACAAAGTTCCCAGCACCTTCACACAGTAAATGATATTTATCAACAAAATTTATTTCGTTGCATTATCAGAAAATTCGGATTATTAATATAAAACGTTTCTATGAACATTGCTTAGCCAAAACAAGCAACATATATATATATAATCCAAACTGACTCTGCTTGCGTCTACTTTTATTTATTTTATTAAATCGTTCTAAAATGTTAAATTGTTATTGGTCTTGTTCATCTGACATCTAACAATTTAAAGTCAAGTTTACTGTTAATACATATTACTAATTTTAGTTTTCAAGTCTCTGCGATAAATGCAAAACTTATACGAAAGTACGCGTTATGTTACTTTTCGGTTTACTCCGCATGTTCATACATGATAATTACCAATCGCTGCATATAATGATATTTGAAATTAATATTCCCGTTCAGAGGTTTGCTTTGTCTAAATCAATTGCGTAATTTAAAATTTAAACAATTGGTGCAGAGCAAAATACTATTCCTGGAATTTAAAACGACGGGGTGAATATTCATAGAACAATTTCCTGGATTATTTGCTGGCATTATATCATGGATACTATGCAGATTCCAATCAGACATATAAAAATGAGTGAAGCAGGAGATGATTATTGTTAATTAATTCAATTGTATTCGATGAGTAATGACATATTTCCATTCAGATATGGAAATCAATCCGCCTTAGCTGAAATAAACGGATTTTTGGAAAATTAATTTTAAACAATGAGAAATATTTCAAAGTTGCTTTTAAAACATACATTTACTGAAAATGAATGAAGATACATGTTGCTAAAAGTAGAAAACGGAACGTTTCTAAATTGGAAACTGAACTAAACACTTAATGACAACGATGGATCTGATAATGTTGGAAAATATTGCTTATCAAGCAAGGGTACAGCATATTTTAACTGGTTATTAAATTTGAACTTTATTTAGAATTTTATATTTGAACTTTCTTGAATTTGATTTATTAGTTTTTAAGCGTTATTATGTTTGACTTTTAAAATTGATTTCAAATGTTCTAATCGATTATACTTGCCCTATTCAGTTGTGGTAAAGTCTCCAGGAACAAGTGAGAGCTATTTTAGACAGACTTAAAGCAGATATATAAAGAATTTTTTGAGAGTAGTCATCTGAAAAAATCGAATAAACTGTGCGAACGAAATACTGTTTCTATATGCATGTAATCAAGAAAACTGCAAAAATCTATTTTTTTTCTGTTATGTTGTGCATTTTATATAATAATAAACATTTTATACTATAAATTTGTTTGTTTCTTAGATTTAAGAACTAAAGCTAAAATTAACTTAGGGCATCAGAAATAGCTCTTAGAAAGAGTTCTAAATTTCACCCATTTCTTTAAGGAGAAAGTTTGGTTTTACGGTTCATGATTGACTTTGCAGAATTGATTGCTTAAATTTTTATTCCATGGTTATAAACAAGAAAGAATAAACTTTTATAAATTATTTTATCAAAATTATAACATTGTACAATAGTATTTGCGAAAAAAAGTTATTAGGCATCAATTTAATCTTCATAAACAGTGCAGGTTTGAATGCACAAAATTAATTCATAGACCAAATTATTTAAAGTTGCCTTTATGTATTAAAGTATATGACAAAATATTCAATAAATTTTGCGTTAAGGGTTGGCTTAATTGAAACAGTTTATGGTCGTATCGCTGAAATTCGGTTTTTATTGAAAGTTTGTGGTAGAATTTAATTATTTTTAAATACAATTAATACTAGTCAAGGACCCGTTGCTTTAAAACATTTAGTATGGATTTTTTTAAATATGTTTCGATACTTGAAATGATGGGAGAGATGGATTAAGAGACAAATAATCTAACGTTTTCTCACCTCGCTCCAGTCAACATTGCCCAAAATGGACTATTGCTTCAATATTATATTTAAATAAAACCCTCAAAGTACTATTCAAAGCTGTTGGTTTGTTAAAAAGATGAGTAACGCTTAATTATGCTTAAACAAGAATAACTAGTTAATTGAGGTTTTCCAGTCTCTCAACTCCATAATCACTACTTTGTTAAATTTCATAAAATGTAAATCTCAGACACAAGAAAGTAAAAAGTCGCCGACCTTTTATAGGGGGTTAACTTCTGTAGGTCAAAAGCAGCATTAAGATACGCATTTGGATTAAAAGTTTACCTTTGGCAATTACCTACTAGTAGAGTAATTATGAAGTAATTTATAGTTGAAACTTGAAGTGAAACTGCCGTTGCATAAGCGGAATCTATAGTAAAGATAAAATGCAATATTTGATTTTCCCGTGGCTGTGTTCGTGAACCTTCCCGAATAACAATGGATATTTATTAATTGAAATGGGAAACAAAGCGCGAACTCAGTTTTCAGGCATTTGTGGATTTCGTAAAGTAAGATTTGTCGAGCGAAAAATATTGTTTAATTATCATGGAAGCGAGTCCGATTCTTCTCTAGATTTAATAAACCCACTACTCTAATGAAATTCCTCACCAGCCTTCAATTTTAGAATATTCTTGCACTAAATGTTATTGTTCCCTTTTTTTTCATTAAATTGCGCATTTGTGCGTCCTTAATTGCCGCCAGCAGTCGAATCATTTCAGATTCTACATTCGCGCATAACAAGAGTGCCAGCTGGATCAAATAGGCTCTTTCCACGGCGAATTACCGACCGAAGCTGAGGTTTTATAGAGAGACGATTTATGTGACATTTTCGTCTAAAATCATCATTATTTCTAGTAGTGCCGAGCCTCAACAACAGCTCTCCTAATCAAAACTCCTTTCTATGGCAAATAATTTATCTGAGATAAAAATGTCATAACGCAGCTGTATATGACCCACATATAATTAAGTGAGAAATAGCCCACACATGTTTATTTTCTGTTACTCTAAACGGTAATAACATCTTGCTTTATTAGTTTCAAAATAATTTTGAAAAACATTTATTTCTAAATAAATCACGAAATAATTCTATTTAATATAAGGTAATCACGAATCATTGATCGCATAAATCTTCTTATAGGCGCTTTTAATTACTGAAATGCTTTGATGCTGTTTTTGAATTTAAAAAAAAAATATGTATTAGGAAAAAATCTAACGTATCGTCAATGATGTCTATACAGGGTGTTTTAATGATAGAGTATGATTAGTTTGAACGTAACCGGTACTATTTGTTTTAAAATTATCATGAATACATCATTCGCTACTTCGACATTTTCAACTGTTTCTAACCCATGTGATCTGTGAGTCTCCCTCTTTCCGTTCATGAGTCTCTCTTTTTTATGAGTTTTGATGGATTTTTTGCCAGCAATCTTGATTAATTTTGAAGCACAGAAAATATTGCATCTATCGCTGCATATAAAGTCACTACTACTTGAATTGACAAAATTAATCGCATCCCCTTCTGCAGTTAAAACTCATTTACTGTGCATCAAAGCCCTGGGACTTGACTGCAGAGCTTAGCACATTTTGACCTTTCTTTTTATAGAAATATTAATGTAAAAATACTAATGCCACTGTTAGAAAGTGTCCAAACCATAAGTGTTTTCCGAATTTTTGAACCGCAGAGTCGGATATACTTTGCCCATTAAGCTTAGAATTATACAAGCATTTCAAGAAGTTAAAATCTTGATTTGGTGTTTGAGCAGCAAACGGAGCACGAAAACAGTTTTTCAAAACTGAATTTTTGAACCGCCGAGTCGGATATATTTTAGTCAATAAGTTTCTAATTATACAAGCATTTCAAGTAGTTAAAACCTTGATTTGGTGATTGAGCAGCAATTGCGTAAATTCCTATCATAAAAATGAATACATATCTACATTTTATTGCATCACTATTGTTTTCAGATAAATATTATTTCGGAAAAATAAACATTTTCAATTAATAAATTGCTTTTGCCATCCATCTAGTATGATGCAATTTGCCAGGTGGATGAAAAGTTACATTATTAGGTAATTGTTCTCCAGTTCTAGGAATTATAGGATGGAAAGGATGGATTGATAATAATGAACAATAGAAGCAAATCATTTTAATTCCATTCTTTCGATTTTCGAGGATTTTCGGATGGCACCATTTGATTAATCAGCTCATAAAAGCCTATGTAAATGTGAAAAAAGTACCGTATATTTCTTACCTTCAAAGGTGCAAGAAAATAATCTGTTTTTTTTTCAGCAATTTTTCAATTTTTTTGACGGGGTTTGCTCGCATATTTTTTTATCGCTACCTAGACAAAAAAATAGCTTACCACTGGATTCAGTAGGTCTAAGCTCATAATATATAATTTACCACAAATTTGAATGATTATGGACGTTACAGGCCAATTGATTTAGGTTTCTTAATGGTTTTCGAGTTTTCAGAGGATTTTTGACGGTACTCGGAGAAAAACTGATAGAAGCATTCGAATCAACAACTCAAAATACGTAAGCCAAAATATTAGCTAATATTAGGATAAACAAGTTAACACGTTTTTCTCATTTAAAATCCATGGGAAACTCGAGGTTCTTTGACACGTGAAAAATTGATTTTTTTAAAGTCCACTTGCTTTTTTGCGCAGATGTTTTAGAATCTGTAGTAGATATTTATATCTTCCGAGAAAATTTCCGAAAAAAATTAGGGTCTTGCCTAGTAAGCATACTTTTTCAATAAATATGGTTAAATTTCTTTTAGTATTTTATTAAATTTGTATTATATTATTATTGTTAATAAATGTTGGACTACCGCGATACAATGAGGTAGTACCCATCTAATATAATGCAGCCATTTAGAAAAATCGAATTTTCACTTGAACTCGAACAGGTATAGAAACTATTTCACAAAAATGAAAGGTTTCCTTATCCTGCCCAAAACACACTAACAATAACGGGAGTGTCATTTAAAAAAGTTAGACTTTTGAGATTAAAAATACCTTAAATTGAAGAAATAGTGTCAAAGCTAAATATTTTGCTAACCAAATATTGATGTACTTATTAATCCTTCAAAGTTTTGTGTCTACAAACAAAGGAGACATTTTCGATTAATAAAAACCCCAAAAATGCGAATTTTCATCGCTATAGCCGACTAATTCTAATTGAAACTATTCAATTTTCGAACCTCTTTTTTATAACAAAATTACAATTAAAATTTGTTTTGTGAAGCTGCAATGAACGAAAAACTGACTAAAAATCATGATATATTGCCATTAAACTGCCGACATGTGATTGTCTACTAATTAATTTAATATCTTAGACTGTGGCTTCTTATTGAAAAACTGATATAGACGAGCAGATATTAAATATCAGTGGCTATACATCGAGAAGCTACAATTTCTGCACCCTCAGCAACTAAGTGGATCCAGGCTGGTTAAGCCTGATAAATTACGTGGTCAGGAGTATTTACTTTGCACCTGCACGTTGCTTGCAATTTCGTTTAAGTAAGCAACTAAACAAGGCAAATTAGGCCGAAACTTTAAGCGCATCATGATAAATAACGTGGTCAAAACAAAAAGTTCGTTTGTTCAATCGTTTGGGAGCCAACTTTTGGTTATAGACAATTTCTAACAGTTCTTCAGATGAGCCTGAGCCCACTCATCAATAGCTAATGTTTCAACGTCTCTCCCGTTTTTCTTTTCGAGTGGGTCGCCGGTAGCTAAAACAATGAGACTGTGTTGCTGGAGCACACATTTAAGCTCCACTTTTAGAGCTACAACTATTTGGCTCCGTTGCTCTCCATTCAGTCTTCAGCTCGCGTGCGTTCGTGCGATATCCCCCTGCTGCCAAAACCCGTTTCAGGATCAAGTCGCGTTTTACGGTTCGCAAACTTCTCTTCAGGGAAATATCGTGCTTTATTACTGTCAAGCACCTTTTCATTTTCGCATTTGTTTCTGACATTTCGCTTTTTTCCTCATTTAAAAGCGAGTTTGAAATTTATTTTCTCCACTTGGACAGAAAAACACTTGACAACATTTAAAAGAGAAAAACTGAGTGTTTTGGTGTTAACGCTGAAAATGATGCAGAGAGGTAATTTTATGTATTTACTACATTTTATTTATTATCACACGTGTATGTATATAGAGTTAAAAATGTGTTTTAAAATTGATTTTTTTACTGAAAATAGGTATGGATTGCATAAGCGCAAAAAAAGTTTGATCTATTGTTATGTCCTATTGTCTGTTGTAAGACTTTTTTATAATCACTTAAAAAAATAATTTTCTATAGATACTTTTCATTGGAAATTCTTAAAAATATGTCACTTTAATAAAGAACATGGTTATCGATAAAATGTGTTTAAACTCAATTTTCATAAGAAGAATTATTTCGTAAAATGAACACGAACTTTTAAAATGTTTTCCTTTGTAGTAGAAAGAATACTCTCATATTATATAATCTTACATCTTTAATTAAAATACACAAAGCGCTAAAGATGACTTAGACACACATCTTAGTTGGTCAGCAATATTGATTTGCAACAGCTCCTTAAATGGCAATTCGACTGAAATTTATTCGCACTCGAAATATATTGCTCCGTAGTAAAATATATGTTTCACTCCCGCGGCAATAAATGAGAATTACGCCGCTCACTTGGTCTCCTCTTATGACAGTATAAGGGAATAAATCTGTAAAATGAGGAGGCGTATGTTTATTGGTTTGTCAGTGGAAAAGTTGACCGATAAGAAACTCTCCCCGCATTTAAGATAGGAATTCTCTACCGTTAAAATCATATCCACAGTGGTTATTAGCGAGAGAAAATATTGATATTGGAGCTGCAAAACAGCACAGTTTTATTTGGATTATTTAATAAATATGTTTTCTGTTTTAAAAGGCATTGTATTGTATTTGTACAAATTTTCAATAAATATTAACCCAGCTATTAAAATTATTTGTAAAAGGTCCAAATGTTTATTGAGGGCTAATAAAAAAACTGCTTGAGAAAAATGTCTACTTGTAACAGTATAACAATAAACTGAACTGAAACTGATTTATTATCTAATTGTAAACTCAGTTAGTAATTTTATTGGCATTTTTCACACGTCAACTTTTTAAACATACCTATCAGATGATCCAACAAGGGCTGTTTTGCTTGCTGTTCTGGTCGCTTAATCATAAATAAGGAATTACAAATAAACCGAATGCACAACTTCCATATTTCAAACGTTTCAAAAAATCTCTCTTACACTATTTATATTAATTCATATTTTTCTAGAGAGATAAAATATATTTTCTTGCAGCATCTTTATTTATTAATTTGTACTATTTTATCCATTGTACTATAACTCTACGTTCTGTTCATCTCAGAAAATTTCTTGACTTGTCTATTCATCACAATTTTCCTATTTTAATTTGCTGCTGATAGTCTATTATAATCTATTATAAATATGCCCATACTGTTTACTTGTCTCATTTTATAGTCCCTATGTACTGTTTTCTTTTCTAGTACATTTATGCTCTCCTTATGTTTAAAAATTGTATTTGTTTCTCTCCCTTGTCCGTTTACTCTCGGGAGAGAATGGTGACATCATGCTCAATTGCTCGGATCGTGGTTCTCCAGAAAGAAAAACTCCCTGCAGACTGTGTCCAAATGATTTCCTTGGTTTGATCCACCCAGCGCGTCGAAGAACTTCCTCTCGGTCGTTTACCATTTTTTTTTCTCACTATATATTTTGTCTTGCCTTCAAAATCCCTCATTGCATCCGCCAATTATGATTATTGCTTATTTTGTGCCTCGCTCGCTGTTTGCTATCTATTTCCCCTATGTTTCTGGTTTATTATAATTTCTATTGACATAATTTCTTCTCTCTATGATGCCCACCTTTTTGTGGAGTATCTTTCATACTCAGACCAACTGTTTAGGTCCTTGCTACTCTTGCTGTTCATAATAATGTATCCGTTGTTTTAAATATGCCTCTTCGGTTTCTCTTATTTTCTGTTATTTCCAATATACCAAATTTTATCCCTTAACGTTTAAAGCGTCAATATTCTTCATATCTTTAAATATTTCAACTTATTTTCATTCAATTTATCTCTGCTCTTTTTCTTGAGTATTTTCTTTGCCTAGTCTGTTTTTGTTCTCCGCGCTTATTTTACCCATTCCTCAGATTATAGAATTAGAGAAAACCCTTTGATAAAATCAACTTATACAAACAGGCAAATTATACTGTAATGCCCGAAGTCGTCTAATTATTACAGTAATTTTAAAGTACGACCGAACAAACTATTTACAAAATAACCTTTGTCGAGCCAAGCGTCCAAGCAAATGGGAATTGAAAAATTAATCTGATGAATCATGTCGGCAAAGACTAAGTCGTCAAAGACAAACTACGATCAAGAAATATTTATAAAGGAAATAAGCAATTTAATGGAGAATAAATAATTTTATCATCTAAAAGCTGCACTTATTTCAGTTTACAACTATGCCGTATAAATGGGCTTCTCGCTAATTTAAATTTTAAAACGGAATTCGCTAAACAGGTTTTTTTGCATCTCGTTTGCAGTTCCGGAAAGCCTATTCTCAACTTAAGATTTTTATTTTAACCAGCGTAATGTTTGTAAGTTTCGAAAATTATTTGTCAAAGTAATGGATAAACATTAATTATTTTTTATCTGCAACGAGGATGCAAGGATAATTTGCCTAAAAGGAACAGACAAGAAGGAGCAAATCTTAT
>NW_026018165.1:4768149-4802390 GCF_020466585.1 Dendroctonus ponderosae
TAACGTCCAGTCAATAAGCAGTCATAAGATTGTAATGAGTTCGGTTCTAGAATATTGTATTAATTTGGAAAATAAAGTTAAAAAACATATTTTTTTAATTAATCCATAAAGTTATGCATACTCCAGCTTCTGGGCGTAAAGAAGAGCATACATAAATAATAAGTACCTATATATCAAAATAATTAGAAGTCGCACCAATTTGTAAACCTTAAAATATAATTGAAACAATTTCAAATCATGGTCAATACGCCGACATTGTTAAAATGTGTGTTCATAGAAGGTCGGTCGAAATGCTTTATAACGAAACGTTTTATAAAATACTTTCATAGCCCGGGATTTAAAAAAAAATATTCTATTGTGTGTTCAAATGAACTCACATATGCCATTGTAAACATTCATTCAAAACATATTTATATTGTTTTTAAAGTTGGTTACGTTTTTTAGTCTTTAGAAAATTATTTTACATTTATCAGCATTTTCACCTAATTGGTTGATCTGACAATTGCAAAAAGTATTCACGAATACCGAAAATGTAAAACTGCATATCGTTAATAATTTTTAGTCGTTTACACAAAAGTATATTTAAACAGGATCGATTAAAGCACAATACATTGCAAGTCCACAGAATGTATTCTGAGGGAAACCTCAAAGAAAATGTATTTCCCAAAAAGTTTAGCTAAATTAAGGGTTATCTTTAACACTTTTGACTAAACATTAAAATATACTATATCTATTAGGTCAAAATTTTTATAGTAAACTGTACTTGACCCAGGCCAACTCTGTTGTAAAATGAAAGTAAATTGCATCAACTTTGCCTATTAGACTATCGATAATGTTTGCTACAAAGATAAGTTACTTGAAGAACTGTTCGCGGTTAACCAAGGTTTAAAAAAAACACTTCAAATGCAGATACATTTTTCCTAATATAATGTGTTTGAAAATTTTCATCAAATAATATTCCGCGCTTTTCACTTCTTCAAACCAAATATATCATGAAGAATAATAAAAAAAAATCTCCTATAACATTCTGAAATAATTCGGCAATATTTTTATTATTATCGCACATGTTCAGCGTTCCTTATATTAGGGTTTAAATATTTTCCTTGAAGGAATTCCTCGATATTAGCGCCTATGGTTATATAACAGATTTAATATATTCTAAATTCGAAATAAGGGAAACTTATTAGCATATGCTTAAAAAAAGGAACTGAAAATATGCCGATAAATTTGGAAGGGATCCTTTCTTCAGAAGGAAAACTTTTCGCGTAACAATTGCAGGTCAATCCATGTGTACTTTTCAACAACAATCAAAATAGTTTCAAAAAGCTGTCCAGGACTGGCTTGAAACTGGTGAGTTTTTCGGGTTTTTAGGACGCCGGGAAAAATAATTTCTTGTCTCGAGTTCTTGTTTAATTCTCTCAGGAATTTTATTCAGATCTCAAGTATATGTATTTGATAATTGGCGGCTTCTACAACCAATATCTTCATTTAAATTCAAGTAGATCAAATAAACATACACAAATTTCACTAAAATTGATTGTAAGTTCTTGATTACATTTTGATAAAGAATAAGAAAAAGTGTACATCTGTGTACAGGGTGGGCCAAATTGGACACTTTTAAATGGAAGCTCCAATTTCTATACCAGATAGACAAAAACGAATGTTGGTGTCTGAGCCTAAGCGGAAGTTAAATATGAAAAAATATACGTCGTATACGTAAAAGTCCCATTTAAAAAGATGCATTTTTTGTTAATAGCTCGGAAAGTACTTTGTTACCGCAAATGAAATGACATTATTGGGTACTACGCGAAAAACTGCTTTGGACAAGTTTCCGTAGAAAGTTTTAAAAAATCACAGGAATAGAGTTAGAGAGCTTTTCCAAAAGTGCAGATTTCCGGAAAAGACGCTGTATCTCGGAAACTGTTGTTGTTGTGTTATTTTTGCCATTAAAACCGCGGCTCAAACACCGATATCAGTTTCTGTCTATCTGGTATAGAAATGGGAGTTTCTATTTAAAAGGGTCCAATTTGGTCCACCCTGTACATTATTGTATCAATCTATAATATTATTTCTGTTCACAAAATCCCCATCAAAAAGTTATGGAAACAAACTCGTTTTGTGAATGTTGAAGCTCGTATTTTCGAAATAATTATTTTACAATTTGTGCTCATCAGAAAAGTTATCGTTGTATATCCAAGAAACATTAATTTATCTTGGAGCCCATAAAGCCATGCAAACAGTTTACCAGTGTCCGAAGCAGGCCATTATTGAGGCCTTGTTGAACTGCCCTTTTTTATTAACTTTCCCTTTACGTGAAATTGACAGGAAAATTTTATAATCGGTTTAGGAATGATTGATGTGTTTAATATAAGCCGATGTTGTATTTCGCTCTTGAGGAGATACTTGCCCCTTATAAAATTCCTTTTACAGAAGCTTTATGACTTTACAGTTTTTGTGATGTTCCCCGAATATTAATAAATAAATTAATTAATTAATTTTTAATGACTATTTGCCGCTGATCAAACTGGCTGGATCAAACATGCTGAAATGGCTGACTAGTAAATATTCAATAACCTTAGTTCAGTAATAATTTTTTTGACTAATACTTGAAATAATCCGCTTTTTTTCGAACATTTGGCTTCTACTTTAGAAGTGTATTACTTATCAAGTAAATTTTAAGGTAAAGCCCGGCAAATGTGTTTACTTACCTTTTCCTCTCATTGAAATCGGAGGCCGTAAATTTCAGTCTGAAACTGAAGATCGGACTTGAAACTGATTTTTTATCACAAGGAATTAAAGCGAATAGGATTTTTCTCGAGGTAGGGCGGATCGCATAATTTATAGATGCAATGTGTCCCAAACTCGACTTGCTTTTTCTCTTAGGGATTGCCCTGAGATTATTCAGTCTATCAGGGCCAATGATACATTGTAAACGGAGATTTTTAGTTTCACTTTCTTGGGAGGATGCTCGAAAAAATATTTCTGACCCTATCTGGGGCGGTGTGCAATACCTAAGGGAAAATTAATCCAGATTTTTTCTTAAAATAAGTATGAGCATGCTGAAAAATAGATTTTCTGTACGTTAGAATTATCTCGCAAGTAAATAAAATTTGTTTAATTTTCTAATGCCTCAAAATAAAAGTTCCAATGCACCTTGCAGAAAAAAGCTTGCGGATGTCTGCCAAGGTTCTTTAAAGTTGGTTGATCCTTTGGTTTTGAGGGCACGATAACGAAGTTTTTACTATGTTAAACGCAATAGTAAATAGCTCACACCACTCTTAAAGGGAGGTACAAACTGACCAATAAAAACCATTTTAAACCTTCAGTCGTCGTAGTTCCAGCTTCATACTTTTTGTAATTAGTTTGCAGCAAGCCAAGTTTATCTGGAAAAAATATATGCAAAAACGGACACTGAGTTCCAAAACAAGATGTTAATCAGACTATTTGGTGAATTTTAAAGTTTTCTAAGTTTAGCACCAATTAACCGATTTTACTATGTTTTTTCTAGTCAAATTTATTTGACCCTTTTAACACAGTAACCATTTCATGGCAATACTGCTAAATGCTTGTTAATGTTTTTTCTTTTGAATTTTTACGGTTCAAAAAATAGCTAAGCTAAAATAAATAAGCACAGAAACAATTATATCGTTAAATTCAGAAAAAAATAAGGATTTTAAAAGGTCGACAACCAACTATGATTACCATTAAAGAAAAACATAAGTTTTATTATATCTCGGAAATCAAGTTGACTATGACAACGAGTGCTACTTTATTGGATTCAACGCAAAAAGTTCTAATAAGGGCATTTTTAAGTTTTTAAAGTTAAGCAGTTTACGTAATATGTGATAATTAAAAAGTGTTGATTTTTTGTCTTTTCAGGATATTTCAGGAACCAAGCCGGGTACCTAAATTTTGAAAACGGTAATGAATAGGCAATCGAATGCCGCCCAATTTTGCCCATTTAACGGATTCTCTGCCTTTAAAAATGTAGAAGTTACCCATGCAAAGATTCAGAAAATGACTACCCTACTCTAATAAAATCGCTTAATTGGTCTAAAATTTACTGGAATTTTACCAGTGAGTTTGCAGTTTGCAAAATCTTTGTCATATAAAACATAATTTATATTCTAGAAGACACCCGAGCCTTTCTGATCTGCAAGTATTTCGCACACTGGCACTGGGGTGTTAAGTTACCAAATTGCGACATTATTTCTCGTCAACTGTAAAATAAAACGATTTCCTTTTTTGATAGGAAAATAAAAGACAGATACAACCATTTAATCAAACTGCACGATTCCGACCATAATTTATATTTCACTATGTCGGCAACATGTTTCCTAGTCTGGAGAATTTCGGCTTTCGTTGCTTCCTCATGAATTTGATAAACTGTAAGTAACTGAATAAAGTATGCTTTTCTAAAATATTCATGTGAGAATCCGCTCGTCTGTTGCTTAAATTTCCATTAGTAATGCGCACATCAAGTAAAGGTAAAAATAAGCCTTTCGTCAGTGTTTAGTTAGTATCGTAAATATATTGACTTAGGCCAAATAGTCTTGACAATTTTCAGTTATTTTAAATTTGTTGTGCTTTCGTTCCGTTTCCTTCGTCAAAATAGAAACCTATCATATTTGCTCGATTCATTTTTCGCTTTCTATTCGATGATGATTCTGACTAGCATTTATTCAATTAGAGGATGTTGAGAAGATGATAAAACTGTCTCCGAGTCTCGAGAGTCTTCAAGTATTCAAATTTCCCGAATGCTGGTATAAATCCTCTAAAGTATATAAAATAGATACGTTAGCGAAAAGAATAAACTCAAGAACTACAAAAAAAACATTAAATAATAAGATTTCAGGAATATTTAAAAAAATAGTGATATTTTGACCAAATGCGACAGCAGAGAAACATACTATACGTAATAATAAATACTTTACAAGTCGAAGAGATTTAAAAATTACCTCACTTTTTAAAACCCGACAACAAAAATATTGAAATATTTGCCTTAAAAGTTACACAATTTACCATTGGAATCGAATAGAAACAGTAGTGTTTACAATAAACAAAGAATAAAAAAATATTTATAGAATGCTGCCAAATGAGTAAAGCAACTTTTCTTCTACTTTGCCTCTGTGTTGATGAATTAAAAAAAAAGTTAATTAGAAATTGTTTTATAGTGTTTTTATTGGCAAGGAATAAAAAGCAATATTTTTAGTTACTATAAGTTTGTTGGGTTTTTCCAGCTTTTGCTTTGTGATATGTGATAATGTGACTTCGATTATTTAAAGCATTAATTCAAAAACTCTTTAATATTCAATTTGATATTTACTCGACATTTATGAATTTTATATAAGCTATCAGAGCGCTTTCATAAAACGCTTATGTAACCGCAAACTGAAACTCATTTACCTATAAGTTCTATATGGTTAAGGCTTAGAGTAATTTGGCTCAAAATTTAGTGGCTCTTGTAAAGAAGTGCACAAATTATATATTTTCAACAGAAAAAAGGGTACAAAAATTACCCAAATTTTGAATCAAAATATAGAGTTGGTTGTTATTGCCTGAAATCCCTAGATAGATTTTCATTAACATTTCATCTTGCTTCACTTAGCCAAAATGTTTTGTTTCTTTGTAGAGAGTGATTGTTAAGTAAAATTCATGCAAGGTTTCAAAGAAACCTTTACTAATTTTAATTCAAAACATAACAGAATTGTTATTACACAAATAATAAAATCCCACAGACTAAAGTAATTAAGTAACGTAAGTTTTTTTAATAACTCGACAGATCCCGATTTAAAAAATGTAATTTTTGGAATAGTTTCTGAGAATTCCCCAAACTGATAAACATATTCAACGTGACAATTTTTAACATCTTCCGGTGCTTCTTCAAGCAAGCTTTTATAAATGCGTTGCCCCTGGATTTATCGATCCTGTAAGACCCGCCACCATCATACGAAGATTAATTTTTTTACGAAAAGAAACGTTTTTAAATAAAAACTTGTAAACACTGTATACGGCTGGAACGGCTCAGGGGAGCTTAAAAAAATTCACTTTTGAGCACGCGGAAAGACATGCTTCAAAATTTCAAGCAATTGGGGCGTTTCGAATCAAGTGCTGCTAAATTATTATTTTTAATGCACCCTCCATTTTCGACCGTTTAAAAAGGCTACTTCAAAATACGGTAAAAGTATTAGCGGAACTTAAATTATATATTTTCAATGATCATTTAATCATTTAATAATAATGCCTTTCTTTCACTTTTGCCAATATCTACACAAGCAGAGTTTGGGCTTTTAAGCTCGAGTAAACCAGTACTAATTAATTTCGTCTACTAGATACCATCTGGTTCAAAATTTGTGCATACATATGTAACTTTCCCAATTATAACTAAGTAAACTCATGTAGAAATATACATTGAAATTTAATGCACAACTGACCAAACAAAAATTTTGCACTATATAAAGTAGGTGGCCTATAGGGGGGTCGAACCATTGTTGTTGGACTTTAATATCCATTATTCTTGGAAATTGAAATATGCTTTTATCGTTGCCCTGAATTTCACCATTCGAATTCGACTGAAATAAACCCACACATTCGGCAAACTAACTTGTACAAAACAGACGCAATTTTAATTTGATGTTTATGAGTTCAGAAATTCGTTGGGTGAAATTTATTTGGTTGCTAATCTTTCAAAAACGCATTAACCGCATGCTGTAAATTATCATATGTTCTGTAAAGAGTAAATTAATTAAATATGAATGTACTTTACAGATTTATAATTATTCCCGGTAATGCTTTGCATTTAACAAACTAGAATTAAAATACATGTAAAATTTAATTTAGCAAAAAAGTGTTATACTAAATGTTAAACTAAAATGCTATACATACTAACATTACAGAAATTCGAGTCGACTGCCAAACAAATTGAATGGTTTTTGAGAACAGATTATTGAAAATAACTTGATCGTCAGGAAAATTCCATTATTTACTGGCAATAATATGACGGTCGATCTTGGGTAAATAAATTGCAATTAAAATAAAAATAAGAAAAATGATTGAAAGAAAATTAGTTGAATTGCAAAATTACGTTTTCATATTGAAATGAGTTGGACTCGACTGAGTGCCCGTTATTTTTTTTGGCTCGAGCCAATTAAAACGGAAATTCCGTATCAATTGCTTTCCACCTCTCTTTTATAGGTTTCTTAATGGGATTTTGCAAGTAACAATTACCAGGTAATGCGACATGTTCAAAGGGGTACATATTATTTAAAAATATATTTCTATCAAATTGATAACGAAAATTGTAACCCAAACGAACTTAAATAATTAGTAATAGGTGTTGCTTTCTGTTCTTCGGTTGATCGGTCAATAGATAGTGGCAGAAAAAAACGATTATTTTTCTAGGTGTAATATTGCACCTGCCTCTGTTAGCATGCTCTGGCCATTATTATATGGTGGAAATGAACCAAGTTATTGAGCCCTGATGATGGCTTAAATAAAGCCAAAACGTTGGCCAAAGAAAAATAGTCGTTTTTCTTCTGCCACTATCTATATGTATAAAATCTATCTATTGACCGATCAACCCAAAAACAGAAAGAAACACCTATCACTAATTATCTTCACGGTCACCAACTTCTTCAAACTTCAACGCAAATTATTAAAATTCTGAGTCTTGTTTAAATGTTAGCTGCAAACTAATAAAAATCACGTATGGAAAAATCTAAATCATAAATTCAAAAAAAAGTAGTCATAAATTTCAGCTTAGAAAAGTTGCCTTCATACAGAGACACTTTTTTAGAATTATATGTGAGGATATGTCGAAAGGTATACCGGTAAAGACACGTCTACTATAATATGAACTCATTGCATAATATGAATTTCATGCAGGTCTACAAAGGACATTTCAGTTCCTTAATAACAATAAAAAAAATAAAGTAGGTATTTTGATTTTTTAAGTAAGTACATTTCGGAATCTGTTTACTAGAAATGGGACTCAACTAATAGTCTCACTTCTTGGTTCACGTTGCAAATTTTCCATCAAAACATGTTTTAATCCATTGCGGAACGAGTGGAAATTGTTTTAATTATGATGCTCAGGAAAGGTGCCTTTTGCGAACGGGATACCCTGGAACAAGCATTAGTGAAGAATTTAAAACAGAAATGTGAAGAAACTGGTCTTCTGGGAAATAAAAGTGGGATTAACATAAGATATTAGGAAAAGCCTGCTTAAATCGAAGTGATCGGGCCATTTCCTCAAAATGCATCACTGTCTGTCCGTCAAGCATCTACTTTAAGTGGATTTTCAGCAGTATCCACTCAATACCCACAAAACTGAATGTTTCGGCCGGCCTTCTGGGAAATGGTATCAATTAAAGGACCTTTTTTTATTAATCGTAGTTTGAATGGTAAAATCTAGAAAATTTTGCGAAAATTATACTGAATCATTCATGGTTAGTCAATTCTGAAAGTTAGCGATAGATAAAGATAAAGTAACCAATGTGAACTTTCTGCCTTAGCCCACTGAAAGTACAAAAAGCTGAAGCTATTTTTAATCAGCAAAATGTTATTCAATGTAACTATAAAATATACTGATTTAATTTACTGGTACTTTTTGGTAGGCAGGCAGCAATAAAATGTAATCTATGAAATGTGGGAGTGTACCTACACACTGGATGAAATAAATGAATAGCTTTTGTATTGAAAAATTACATACTTCAATATAAAAGCCATTTATTCATTTTATTCTATTTTGCGTATGCAACAAATAGAGGAAAATCAACAACTTCCATCATTTGTTTTAGAGAACTCTTGGTGGAAGCAAATTTAGTTTTTTATGAGCTTCTCTGCAATTCGATGTATTCTTAAATTACAGTTTAATTTGGAAAAATAATAAAATATGCCGACGAACTGATGGTWTAAACTGAATTGGTGTAAGGCATTTTTCGTCCTGCATTAACATCGCTTCTGGGAATGCCTGACACAGATGTAGTCAGAAGCGTCCTACCAATGGAYTATTTTGTCCGAAAATTTCAAATTGAGATCCGACGAATCGTGTCAGTTTAGAACTTAACAATAGAGACGAGCATTGTATCAATTAATACAATTTAAGCAATAATATTTTTTTGTCTGCAAATGTTCAATTTTGCAATGGAAAACATAGCAGATTAGCTCGTCAAAAAGAGGAATTGCCATAAATAAGATATTTATGAAACGCAATTAATTAAAACTGCTCAAAGAATCAAAGAAACTTTTTCCTTCAGAGATAGACTTACTAATCCATGAAGAAGCAAATTCAATTTCAAGCGAAAGTTAACGTCGATAGATCCATTGTTTGAAATTAGAGTTAGAGTGTGATTAGAAAATGTACAAAAAAATTATGAAGCAAATTATCCAATTATTCTCATACCGAATGACATTATTGGTTGAAAAGCTAATAACAAACGGTTGACATTTTAGGCAGACCAGCAGTACTTTCCAGAGAAAAATACTTTGAGATAATTTTAAAAGAGATTAATTATATTGTAGAAAAATCTATATCAACACTACAGTTTGATCAAAAGAAACTGATCACGGTGTAATTTGATGTGTCACATAATTTTAAATATGAAATATTCCTAGAGCAGACTTATACATCGGGTTTTCCAATAAGAGGTTTTATTTTGATATTAAAAAACGTGTATTTTTGTAAGATATATCAACGAGGAAAGTACGCCATTAAAATTTGAAAACGATATCATCTAAATGGGCGCCATGGCTACGCTTGCAGCACCATATATTTTTCATGCAATTTTCCTTGACCAATTAACACATTTGCTTTTGTACGTCTTCGATAAATTCACACGAATTCTTTTTTAAAGTCTTGAATCGATTGTGCATCATTGACATAGACCTTATCTTCTACGTAGCGCCAAAGAAAAAAGTCTAAAGGAGCTAAATCACAAGATCTCGGTGGCCAATTGTGATCACTTCTTCGCTAAATAACACGGTCAGTAAACTTTTCTTGCAAGGTTGTGATTGTTTCGTTGTTTGTGTGGCGCGTAGCGCCGTCTTGCTGAAAATAAACGTCGTCCACACCAATATGCTCCAATTTCGGTCATAATAAATTATTAAGTGCAATCCATTCACCGTAACAGTTGAACCAGTTTCATTTTCAGAAAAATAAGATCCAATCACACTGCCAGCCAAAAACTGCACCAAACAGTGACACGTTGGGGATGGAAGGGCTTTTCAACAATCATTCTTGGATTTTTTGTTCCCTAAATGCGACAATTCTGCTTATTAACGTAGCCTAATCCTAAAGGACCTAAAGCGCAGTCTTTATGCAAAATTCGGTGTATTATATCGTTTGTGGAATGTCTAATTCCAAAGATCGACAAAGAATCGACAAACCTGAGTTTTCTTCAACACTATGAGCTACAATAGCAATCTGCAGAACAACTGAGAATAGTTGTTCTTGAGCGACACACACGGTTTCAATTCTTCACATTACTAACTTATCCCAACAGCTCAAATTTTTCTACCAGTTTCACTATTGCCGGGCGAGACGGTACTTCACGACTTCAAATCATTCTTCGACCATTTTTTGAGAATAAATATCCAACAAACAATAAAATAATCGGTCTTTTTATATTGAAGTTTGTAATTTTTGGTCTTTTTCAAGCTTTCAAAGGTTTTTTCAAATCTTTCAAGGGTTGAAAAAGACCAAAAATTACACACTTCAATACAAAAGGACGATTCTTTTATTCCATCCAGTGTGTACACACCCAGTCCTATTATTATTAACCCAGCAAACAGTTTGTGAATACAAAATTGATAGCTGACCAAATAGCAGGCTATTAAAAATTAAACCTCTTATTGGAAAACCCTTTAGACCTGATAGTTTTAGAAAATGTGCGCGCTTCAAATTTCAAATTTAACGTAGAAATATTTGTCAGCCTATATACCATTATAATACAAAATTAGCTAATTATTGATCTCAAAGAATTTATTGCAAGATATAGGATATATCAAATATAGAATGTATATCAAAATAGAATATCTGCATATTAAAATACAATATCTGCAAACTCTAATAACTCTCATTCTGATAGTTTAGAAAAATGATCTTGTTATTGTCTCTTGATCTTATCTGAAATCGGGTTTCTAGAACAGTAATAATCCTCAAACTTTCCAGATATCATCTAAAACCTGCCGCAAGATGTAAAAATTAAAGCAACCGTTTAACACATTTGAAAGCTCTTCACTAAATGATGCACCAATTTTGAAAGCGATGCAGTTCAGAAAATTTAATCAATTACAACAACGAAGTAAATAGAGACATCGTACAGTCGGTTTATGGAAGTTGCAAGAATGGTAATTTTTAAAACTGAAAGTTTTGCGCTCCCACAGTAGAAACTTAGTGAAGTTGTAGCAAATCTTACGAAAATTTTTTTTTGATTGGTTACTTTTACGTATAAATAAAATATCTAAATCCAGTTTAGAATACCTTGACTAACAATGAATTTTAATTTACTGTGGCATTAACAGTTGGTGGAAGATAATTTCGAGGTTTCAGAGAAAACAAAAGTTTTTATCGCTTCCTGCTACGCCACGGAATAAAACTTTTACGTTTCCGTATTGATGGGCGAATATAAATCAGCAATACAGCAGAAGTTTGAGTTCCATCCATTCCATGTTTTTATGCCAAGACCTCTGCAATTACGTATTAAGATGGAGCCTGGATGGTTAAATCGTTCGGGTGTTTAACCTAGATTTAATCATGTGGTAAGTTAAAAGTTAAGTCGAAAGTTTGCTTCACATTATTTTCAGGCTGGAGGAAATTATTAGAGTATCAGTTGATGTAAACACTCTACGGACTACTAATGTGAATAATGTTCGGTCGAAATTTATTGAGTGTAAATTGCGAGCTAGTCGAATGGCATTTATAAACTAGATACCGCAATGCCAAAACTCATAAAAATATATTTTATTGTCTTTCTGTGAATTTAATATCGAGCACCTTTTTGGAATATTGCTCAGAAAATTTGATACATTGCAAAGTTCAAGTCAAAGCGAAAACTTTCCCGCTAAAGCTTGGAGAATCGGTTTCGACGCTCTTAATTTTCGATCTAGTTATCGATTTGCGTCGAAACTTCTCGGGCAGGTTCCAAGGCGAAGAATTCAGTTCGGTTGCAGTTCAGAAAAGTTTCTATATGAGCTACGCAGCTCATTTTAACTTGTTCATGAGATAAGTTCTATAAATTTAAGTTCTACTGGTTAAACTCTCTTTTGCAGGTTTCTTATTCTCTCTGTGTTTTAAAATTTAGAACTCACAAAATCTAATGATATGCGATAAAACTGGGATAATGCAAGTTAGCTAAAACTTGACGATTAAATCAATAAAACGTTTGCATAAAGGGTTCTAGAGGGGGATTCAAAATTGGCGTCATTCCTATGGAGGTGTTGTCTTGCGGTGTTTTAGGAGTACAGAAAAAATAGTTAGAAAAATTAATTGTTATTTAAAATAAAAATGCATTTGAGTTATTAACTCGAAACAAGTTAGTGCTTGTGTAATCTCCTTATTATCCACTCTTATCGAGCAGCATCTCGTATTCGGTTAATTAACTCCTCAATTTGTACCGGTGTTCAGTAATCCATTGGCTTAATGTGTCCTTGTGCTATGTGTATCTTCAAAGTAAGTTTGATAAATTATTGTTATTATTGACAAAGGCTATCTATCTGTAATTATATGTTAATAATTTAAAAAATCATTACCACTTTAACTTTTCATCAAAAAATTGTAAAAGAGAAGTTGTCAATATCAAAATTTTTCGTAATTTGAAGCAAATTTTGTAATTTTTCAATTTGAATGCTTAAGTATTCCAATATGTTACCAATTAAACACGGAACAATTTCAAAATAATGCTTAATAACAAAGTTGAAATTCGAGTTTCAACTGTTAATATCCTTTAGGAATTATCGAAAAAACATTTTTCTATATTTTTCTTGTACTCTATAAGTGGGCCCCTATTACCCCTTAAATGGAATGACGCCAATTTTGAATCACACTGTATATGTTAACATACGTCAATTTTTAACAAATATTCTATAAATAGCCACAATCTCTTTATTCGAAATATGTGATAAATACATATTTTATCAAATTACTGGTTTTTCGTCAACGCCACATATTTTACAAAGTACTGTTGTATAATAAAAATAACAAATATTTGCTATTATAGTAGGAGAAAACGTATCCTACGTGCTGCAGTTTTTGTTTGGTCCTATTTATTTTTGTAAATAATAAATATAAATAGTTAGTTATAAATAATAAACCGACACTTGATGCTGAAAATAATTACAATAAAAAAGTTATTTCGTATGTTTCAACATTGATGTAAAGCACCTTTAATAGAAAATTGTTTAATTTACGTTATATTTGACCAGCAACTTTTGTAAAATGTCTTCAAGTGATTTTGTGTGATCTTTAATACCTCTGACTTACTTTGCTATTGTAATTAATTAATAAACAATGAATAAATCAAGTGTATATTTAGAACGAAGCCATCATAAAAAAAATAATTTACTGGAGTAGTGAATGATAATAATTAGCATGAGAACTATCCGTTAGAGCCATTTACTTAATTTGCAGCTACTATGTCGAAATTAGTGCTGAGTCCCTGTTAAATATGGTGTGGAATTATATAGAATCCCTTTAAACCACCACTCAATTGCTCTCCGCTGAACTAAAGGCAACTCTAGCACATAATACTTATCAACTATTGATTAAACGTTCCAATTTTTAAACTATCTACGAAAATGTTAAAAGATAGATAATCGTTCTTTGCAATTAAGAAAAATTGCTTAAGAATATATAAAAATCAATTATCTTTCAAAGTTTAGTAATTGGTACGGAAATATTCATCATTAAAGAGAGCGGTGATTTAACTGAGTATATTAACATTTTTCTTGAGAAAGTCGAACTCAATTCATTCGAGAAATGAAATATTATGTTAGTGCATTTTTTCAAGAAAATTTTAATGCCTTTTCTTTCCTGCAGTTAAAAGCCTGGTAAATTATTAAGCAACCCATAATTTATTTGTCCTTTTATTAATGGTGGCTGGAAATCCAGCTAGTACTCCAGAACGTACTCTGTATTTTTAGAGCAAATATCCAACCTGAATTTTGCGGTTGTTGATTTTGCGTTTATACATTTATCTTATGTATGAGGCAATGTTAGTCAATATAACTCGCTCAAATTCGAACCTTGCATCAAATTTAGTATTATTTATCATACACATAACTGGAAAATATAATATAAATTTAGAAAATAAAACTCACTTAAAAATGTTGATTATGTTCAATGATTGAGAATACGTCATAGGTAAGTTTGAGCCATAGAATATAACCATAATATTTCGGAAGCAAATTACGTAAACTTTAGGACCACAGTAATAAAACGCGAAAAAGTTGAGTCATTGTGAACATTGCATATTTCGAAAAAATACTAAATTTTTATGTTATGTGCTTGAAGCCCAACGTGGTTACTCCAGTAAAATAAAACGGAAGCACTTTCAGGTTTTGTAAAGTGGAAAGGAAGGAGGGAACATATTTTATAATCCGTTAAGGCTCTTTAAACGTATAATTTACCGTAAAAGGTTATTTTCAAGAACGTACTTTAAAGGAATATTCATTGGCAAAATTATGCTATTATTTTCTGTTTGAAACATTTCGATAAATAAAGCATATATGTTTTTTTAATCCGGTTTTTTCCGTGTCACTTTTGAAAAGAATTTGTGCTTTGAATTGAACTTTTTTGTATAAATAATAATGAATCCCTGCGGTACTACGTATTATTGTAGGCAGACGCAAATTTCATCTCCTAGTGTTAGCACTGTTTTATACAATAGCCTAAATTGTATTTTCCGATTAAGACATAAATTAAGGAAAAGACACGGTATTGGCTAATCGGTTATGTCGATTGAACTGAAATAAGTTAGAGGCAAGATCATTTCTGCTAAGATCATTATATTTTAAGTATAAAAGAAGCCATAGCATTAACATTTTTTTTAAATCATAAGATTGTTTTTGATCAGTAAGATGGCTATATGTAAGTGAAACCATTGTTGGTAGTTGTGATTTTCATAGAATTGCTATGAATTGAAATTTTTTAGATATAAGATAATTAATAAAGAAGCAGAATGATCAAGAAGTTATTGAATGTAATATTTCAATTAAAGAGTCCATGGTTCACTTAAGATACATTTAAAAATAATAGTAACAAATATTATAATAGTTAAAACTAGATTAAGAACATTTAAGATTATGTTATATTATATAATTCAGAAAAATATTATTTATTATTCGTATATCTGCCTCTAAAGCCTTAAGTTTTGTTCAGATTGTTCAGAGCGAATGGTTTCATCACGTCCCCGACGAACAAATATATTAGTTGGAAGTTCGTTTTGAGAGAGCCTGCTTCTGGAGAAAGCGGATTTTATTTGTTTGGTTCAGTTTTCCGACAAAAACATAATTTCTTTTCGCCCGAGAATTATAAAAGATTAATTAAATTTGTCCACTTCTTGTATCATTACGTCTTGCTGATATTATTCTGAATATCTTAGTTATTTCCACGAACGTTAATTAGAGGCACAGTTTAATACCAAAAATTGGGTCTTGAGTTCAAATTGAAATTCGTGTTATAAAGGTCGACAACAACTGTCTGCTTCCTAAAAGCTGGAAAACTTTGTGGAACTGGAATAGTACAAATATACGAAATGGGGATGAGATATACTCAGCCAAGTGCCAAATTATATTTGAGGATGCATCTACAGGATCCATGGCAAGTTTTACGTTTAAGAAGATTTTTATGAAAATTTATATGATCATGTAGTGGGGCTTATTCACAATTATGGTACCCATATTTTAAATGTGACAGTCCGACATACATATTCTTGTACTGGTAGGTATATTATTTATATATTTATGTTTATTTAGATAAAGGGCCCATTGTGTCAGAGTTTATACACGATGTCATAAATTAGTTTCTAATTCAGTTTGTATTGCATTTGCGCCATTAATATAGCAAATACATATATTTACAGCTAGTTACGAACAATTCAATAATGTAACATTATTCAGGCCAAAGGCGAGCCTACAATAGATATTAAACAATATTAAAATGCATACGTTTATAAATTCATAAAACGTTCTTTCAGCTTTACGCGATCATTATTAGTGCCGATATTATTTTTAACTAGTTAAATTAAAATTTGTAAACAATTTAAATATGTCAAGTGCACTAAATTGGAAACTGATCTACAAGTAGCATGAGAAATAGAATTTTTCTTTCGAAATACACTCGCCGACAATAAAAATCAGCCAGACAAAATTCACAAAAATGTTCAACTGGAAAATTCTGTTTCAGTTGACCGATTTTAGCAAGTTAACCGGCTAGTTAAGGCAAATTACTTCTAGTTTAAAAACATTTCCTCAGCATTGCGAAAAAAATCCGATTTGTTGACGAATATAATCTTTTGATGCCCGGTCTACACGCCCTGAAAAGTGGGATGAAAATTTGGACACATTTTTTTGCCTCACATTTTAGAGCCTCACACATGCAGGTCCAACTAAATGATTATCGTTTCTTGTCAGTTTAATTTGCAAAAAATGTGTTAATTTGAAAACGTAAACCGTAGGTTTTTTCATAAATTATCTTAGGTGCTCAAAACTGGGTCTGTTTCGTGTGCATCTACATTTGATGTAATGCTCCGTCCAACTCTGTTCTATTAAAGATACTAAATTGCCAAAGCGGTTTTCCATATAATCACTAAAAGACTTGATTTCTTATACATTGAAGTGCACATAGAAATTCTCTATTAACTTAATAAAAAATGTCCCTGTGTTGTTACGCAACTAGACATTAGAACAAATATAAAAGCTACCAGGTGTAACTGGTTATAGATGGAAAAAATCGTATATCGTTATTTTTAGGGATTCATGCAGTAATTAAAGCGCTATCTCATCGTTCCGCACTATTCGTTGAAATAGTCGCGATTTGTAAAGGAAAAATTATAAAGGACATGTGTTTTTGGATGAAAACTCACCTTTTCAAATGTCGCGTATCACACGGAACGCATTACTCAACAAAATTTCTCTAATCCGTTATACACGTTTTTCCTGCAGCTCTTCAATAGAACTTGTCACTCTTTTATTACAAATGCTTTTGAAATGAGGTTTAAGAGATTTGGAAAAAAAAACAGTATGAGAGGAAATTTACAAATGTGCTAGAATAGACAGTGTAGTATTTTAATCAATTAAACTGAAATCCTCACAGTATGTTTCCCCGAGTATTGAAAACCATGCGCAATTTTTCAATTCACATTTTTATTCTCGATAGAAAATTTTTCATTAAAATTACTTTTTCTTCCTTTTTCTGTCCTAAGCAGTGATTTCGGTATTAGTTTTAATGAAGGGCAATTTAGCAAAATGATGTTAATTTTACAGCGATGAAGCTGGCCCGGCTTTCGGCCTAAATGATGGAAGGTATTTGCCATTATAAATTGCTGCCGCTTTGTGTTAGTCGTAAGAATAATTCATGTCTATCAACAGAGTTCAACAAAATTGCCAAGCTAACCTTGCTGTAATAGTTGTGAATATCACTGGAGCAGATGCCTTTAACTAATTGCAGGGTGGACTAAATTGTAATTAAATTGACAAAATATTTTGTGAAGCGGGTATCGCAAACATATTTTGATAACATTGTTGTCTTTTCCAATGTAGTCAATTTATCAGTAATTCGATCTTACTATAGCAATTTTAAGGTACTGTTCGCTAACAATTATGGTCTGTGCTTAAATAATTATGATGTTAATTAATAATTAAGCAGTTTCTTGTTTTTTATAATATTTGATAATTCATTTAGGATTTACGCTCTGCTACTACTAGAGCTTTGGAGTAACTTTGTAAAGCAAGTAAAATTAATAATGTTTTAAATCTTCGAACTGAAATAGTTGTTTCAGCAACTACTTGATTTTTCCCAATACTGCTTTAATTTTGTACAATATATGATATATTAATCACGCAAGTTACATTTAATTATACCTTTCAATAAAACCTTTTCCACCCAGCTGGGCAAACCAAATGTGCGTTGATAATTCATTTCGTCAAAACAGCTTTTATGCCGCTAATAATTAACGTCCATATTCAATTTACCTTTATATTTGAACCAATCAATGGACTTAATATTAACTGGTTAGGGAGCTTTTATTTATTAATTGCGCAGAACCATACCAAATAGATGATTTTATAGAAATTTGGAATGTTATGCACATAGGCTGATTTAAAAAAAAATTAAATTCATAAAGTATTTGCGATGGCTATTGAGTCACCGGAAAATGGGGATTAAATTAGTTAACTCCATTGCGCTGTAAAATTGCAATTTTGAATGGCCGATTTTTTTTTGACTTTCTCCGATTTGAATTATCTTATTTCGATATTCATTCATTCAACTAGTGCTGCCTGTGCAATACAAACATGACTCAGATCTTTAACGGCCTGTAGTTTCTTCAAAATGTCGCAATACATTTGCATAAAGTTTACCACACTTTATAACAATCTGGTCAAATTAAAATATTACCGAGTTAGTCAAGTTTATGAACTACAACCGTTGAATACTCGTTGAAACAAAATCCAAGTTGATATTCGCATTTTAATCGATAATAAATGATACCCGTCATAGACAGTGAAAACAAATAAAGCGGCGTGAATTTGAATCGTGGAAGCTCAATTGCAGCACAATTTCCCTGAATTTAAACAAGAATGTAAACACTAGCAACTTTTATCGAGGAATAGCAGAGCATCAAATGTTTTGTGTAGATAACGCGAATATTTTATGATCCGTGTGCTTAAACTGTTTCAGTACAATGGGAATTTGTGCATAATTGTGTTATTTGCCTCCCATTTTTCGAACTCGTGTTTTATTAAATGGCAAAGTAACAACGGTAATTATTGGAATGTTAAATAGAGTAAAGTTTCCAGTTGCTACATGTAGGCGCAAATTTCCTGTGATTTGTTAATTACTTTTCACTCATTTAATTATTTTATTTGATATTTAGTTGTTTCTCGATGCCAATAAATAGTGTGCCCAAATACATTTACTCGGTTGGTATGTTTTATGGAACTATTATGTAATCAACCCATTATAACTTTATCAGACCGACGAATAGAGGATTAGTTCCAAATTCCTTTAGGCAATTTAATCATGTTTTTACACTGTCCCTGTAATTACTTAATGAAAAATAACTTTGTTCAGAAAGGACAATTTTACCATTTACCTTTGGGGCATTTAAGCACACTTCATACCCTAGCAGTTGAAACAGAAAATCCGTATAAACAGAAACCCCGAATATCCTTGGATGAAACTTCTGGGGCATGTTGAATGTCTGGAAAGTTTGCAGGTTCATATCAGGAGTGGAATTAGCTAACTAGTGTAGCGTTACGGTAAATAGCGCAAATTACGCTCTAGATTAAAGATAACTTACAATGGGGGCGTCATTAAGCTCATTTTCTCTTTGCAGTGGGTCTAAGGAAAATTTGCGTTATTTTAAATCGCTAGGCACTTAGATTTAGCTCTAAAATAATAAGAGAGTTTCACGTACCCACCAAGCACTCTATTAATTAAATACAACGAAAAGTTTCTAGTAATTCGGTCCTCATGCTCAGATAAAAACATTTTTATGATTATATTTTTCAAATAACTGAAACAGTTCTTGCCAAAGAATAAACTCGTATGTTATTAGCTAAATAATAATATTGTTTTTCAGCTCAAAACAATTAAAAATGTCATTTACTCTCTTACTTATATCGAACATGAAAGAAAAGTTTTCAACGGTCACTGTTTTTCATAATTATCCAGATTACCCGCTTTTCGGGTTCGGAGTTAACCATCTGCTAACTTTATATATAACTCCTTGATTAACACTCCTTTTTTCAGTGCTGTTTCTTGGGGAAATGCGCTTTTTCACCAGTTTTATTTTGAAGTTTGAACTGTTTACCTGGCTAATGCTGGACGGCCAAAAATTTATTGCTTTAACTTCTAAATAATATTTTTTGCTATGGTGGTGCTTGAAAATTTTGAAGTTCGATGCTACAGATCATGAACGTTATGGTATTCCCACTACCTGATCAATTTCAATAAGTGAATAGTGGTCGAAAACAGAATTTTCCAAAGAAAGGGCACTAACAAAAGTAATTAGGAAGTAAATGGATCTTGACCAATATCTTTAATTCAAAAATTCAGACTGATGATTTTTTGATTTTGCACAAAAACCTTTCAAGCATTTTCAACGATTTTGTGGAAAGTGCTTACGATCTCAATAGGCTTTGCCAATAAAGTTGAATTTTTCCTTGCAGACTATGATTTCCCAAAGTATTTTTATCTTTAATGAAAAATCTTTAATAGACACTGTTAAAGATCGTGAGTTTATAACTTAATGAAAACCTTCAGAGATTTTTCCAAACGTTTCACGATAGTGATCACGATCTGAATAGTTTTATTTATAAGGCATTTTGGAAAATATTGCTGAACAAATTTTTCAAAAAATAGTTTCTTTGTTGACCAAAACCTTTAATTGAAACATTTAGACTGATGAACTAGGCACGTTTATAATTTTGCACAAAAACCTTTCGATGATTTTGCACAATTTCCTGGACAGTAATTTCATACTAAAATATCCAAAAATATTTTTTCGTATCTATAATCTTTAATGACGACATTTAAACTGCCTAAGACACTGAGATTTATAATTTTACACAAGAACCTTCTGAGGATTTTTCACAATTTTCCTGAAAATGATTACGCTCTTAATAGTTTTTTTAACGCATTTTCTAAGACTATTCAAAAAAAATTGTAAAATACTAGGAAATAGATCAATGGGTGCACGTAACAAAAACTTTATGTCATTACGGCATGGGAAAAGTTATGTTTTTAAAAAGTTATTATAATTTCTCCGTTGTCGAGCTTATAACCGAAAATAATACAGTTTTAAAAATTATATCTTTGCAACCCCTAGAATCGCAAAAACCCAACTTTTGTTTCTTTGGCAAATTTTTAGAGATGTGTTTTTAGACAATAATACATTATTTACTTACTGCTGGGTGCTTTGGCTGTCATAAGAGGTCAAATTATGTAAAAAATATAAAAGTAGGAAAATAATATATATACAATAGGCATATTTGTATATAAAACAAGCATATTTCAGGTGAAATAACGGGAAATAAAAAAAAACCTGAAAACATTAGGCGCCAGCTGAGTTCATAAAAGCTAAAAAGAAAAATATAGGAAACTTTGTTCCTTCCTCATCTTTGTCTAGGCCTATTTAGTTTCTGTTTCTATGATATATAATTCAGTCTAGGTTTCGTTATTTCCAGTAGTCACGTCTCTCATTTGTTTTTTATTGCATGTACATCTCTTAATAATATTATCTTTTGATTTTATGGTCTGTATCTGGCTTAACTCTTGTAAGTCTTCGTTACATATGAATTAGAACTTCAAATATGTTGATATTCTCTAGTCGGCCCATATCCACATTTATTAGTGTCTCCTGCTCATTTACTTGCACTCCAACCCCTGTTACTGCTCTATGGTATTTTGCTACTCCTGAGTATACTAAGATTCCGTTATTTAGATTTCTATTTCCTTTTTGCTACGGAAGCTGCACATATATATCTATTTTATGTTCATTAATTTCGGGACATATTTCTGGACCTTTCGAAGAAAAATTTTTGTGTTGGCACATACATTCGCATTGGAGCTTTATTATTTTTCCGGGCTTGGTTCACAATCCGCCATATCCATCCTAGCTCCTTGTCTGTGCTAAGGCTTACATATGTTTTGTAGACAAGTTTAAGATAGTCGAGACGGCTTCTTATTAAAAAAATAATTTTTTGAACATTTTACCAGAAATTTTGAGCTTTTTGCAATGACGATATAAATATATAAAATAAAATGTAAATAACGCTAAAAATGTTTCTAAAGTAAAAGATTTTTGTTGGCTTACGTTGTCGCCTATCTCGTATTTAAACAAGTCATTTAGACGTTCACTATTGATTCCTATTTCTCGAGTGAATCTCATAAGTTCTAAAATATTTTCCTTAAAATTGCGTACCGTGCGCTACTTGCGGACAATCTGACATTCTTAAAACCACGAAAATGCTCCCCGAGATCTAACAAAGGCCCATTTAAGTGCGCCCAGATACTTTAAGCGGTTTTGGAGGCTAAGTTCAAAAGCATTGTACTCGCCACATAAAATTATCTGATGATAATGTTTCGTCGACTAGATAGTGCACGTCCTTTATTATTTAAATTTTATTATCATTGGTTTCATGCAATTGTGTTCAAAATCGCCTATAAAGATGCGAAAAAGTTGGCCCAATAAAATCGATAGGATATAAATTCAGACATTGTTTGTGAGCAAGAACGAGGAGGTAAGGGCATGTAGAGCTTCCAATTGTTCGACTTGAAGTGTTCAGTTTTAGGGGGGCAATATTACAGAAATGCTACATCGGGAATTTGTAAGGCAGCAAAATGGCAATCGAATCGACAATAAATTTTATTTTACGCAATAAATTCCAATTTGCATTTCTTTCTTCCGAATTGAAAGCAGGTACGTACCGCTATTGGAGAAAATGCCTGTTTGCGACAATCTCTAGTCAATACATTTGATGTCACATAAACCAGCTTTTCATTTTATATCCAGCTATAAAACTCCATCTATTCAGACAATAAAGTATTATGTTGTATTAGTTGCAAACAAAGTCGGATAACGTAACTGTTAAACCAATTGTACTAAGAAAATATTTTCCATTGACCTGATTCAATTTGTATTAGGTTGATTTATACGTACTCATAGTTTCAAATTTGCTAAATCCCTATTGGACATGTCGATAGAACTCACCTAGCCCATATTTTCGCGATCTAATTCCAAGTATCTTGCTGTAATTGATAGACGACTAATTTAACAGTATCAACTAGACCCTCCTTTATATATGAAACATGATCAGTAACATTTCGTAAACATACCCTTTGCTAAGTGCACCAGATCCTGCATCAGTAGATAACATTACCAAATGTATACAGCGCTTTTAGCCAGTTCAGATTATTTTTTCGAGATAAAAAATCAGTAGCTGTTTTCTGGATCGGGTCGATTTTTGGAATCGGAAAACATTTTTATTTCTCGAAAGCCAACATGATCGTAATTAGAAACCTTTTGCTTTTACTCTTTTCTAAACGTTATGGTTAACACTTTACTAGTGCTTGTGAATATTTATGTTTTATTTAGTAGCGATTTGTGTCAATAACAAAGATAAATATGTTGAAACAATATACAATATACAAGGATTCACAACCTTATGGACACAGAGAAGGGGCGTATAGAAGACTTCAAAGCAAGTCGAGCTTCCATTTAAGTATTTTTCTCATGCCCAATGTTAACGAGATACAGGGTGTTAAATTTAAAAAAATATTGATATTTTCTCTTTAACTCCTGCAGTTTATGAGATGTTTGCTCAAATTTTTTTATTTTTTTTAGCTGGTTGCGAAAATCTATAGGGTGTTTGTTTCTAGAGGTATACCCCACTTTTACCCCCCGAACTTTTTTGTGGTGAGCCATTGACTTCCACCAACAAATTTTTGAATTTGCTGTTCCATTTAAGAACTTTTTTGTCCTGCAGTTTTTTCGTATCTCTGGGTGAGTTTCTATGAATTTTCTCATAAATATTTGCGTGTCCTTATGTAAAACTTTATGTGCAAGTTGAAGTTAAAATAGGGATGGCTGACGAGTTGCCTTTAAAGTTTATTTATTACATTAGCTTAATTACAATAATTGGGGTTTATCGGCTGTAAGCAAATTCAAATAAAAATTCACAAAAATGTATCGAACATTTCAATTTATTATGAAATAAATTTCATAAAATTAAATAAGTCTAAATTATTTAATATTATTTAGTAAATTAAAGGTGCTGTTCAAAATGGTATCTGCCTTCTCTTAAGCATAAATGGACCCTTCCTCGAGAATTATAGTCAACTTTATCCAATAATTGAATGCCGTTTTTATAATGGTACATTTATTAATACGACTCCATAAATCGTCTGTATCAAATTCAAATTCTTTTAAAGTCTCCCAAAGAAAAAATCACGCTCATTCAAATCTGGCGATGGCGGTGGCCAGCGTTGCGGACCATTATTTCCGGGACCGATCGATTTGGAAACTGTAGGTTCAAAAATTCACGAAATTTCGTAGACAAGTCGCAATTGTAAAGGCAAATCTTCAAGAAGCTCTGGAAGGATTTTATTTACAAGAATCAAATAACTCGCACCGTTCAAACGATTAGGTAAAATTCCGGCCCACACATTCATTTTAAATTCTCTGTCATGAAATATTAATGGCTGTTGTGTAGATTTGTGATTCCCTTCTGTGTAAAGCGCGCTTCATCAGTGAAAAGGATACTTCTGTGAAAACAAACGTACTGACATAAAAGAAATTACAAAAAATTATCCTTGACTCTAAGTCTTGCGGTAACAGTTCTTGAACATTATACGTCCTAGAACTCGATGGACCGTGGACTGTGGTTTGTTAAATTGCCTGGATATTCTTTGTGTAGTGGTTTAGCGTAAAATTTGCTCCTCCTTTCGTTCACTGCGTAAATGCAACTTCCGTTATTGCGTTGACAAAGAGAGCCCGTCTTCCGAGCTTTCCGTTCAACATTAGCAAACGTTTGTCGATTTGGGAATCACTTGATTTGGAAATCTTCTTCTGCAGGTACTCCACCACACTTCTTGGGTAGTTACTCTCACAAAACCCCAATACTAATAGCATTTCAACCTGCTCATCGAATGACAAAATTCCAGCTATTTTTTATTAAAAATAGCTTGGTTGTGCGAAAAAAAACCCTGAGGTAGGTGCACAAGGAAACTAGCCCAACCTACTATGGTAAAATAAATAACTCAAAAACGAAGGCAGATACGAAAAAACTGCAAGAGATAAAAACATTCTGAAATTGGAACAAAAATTAAAAAATTTCTAAGTCAGTGGAGTCACCACAAAAACACTTCGAGGGGTGAATTGTTCCTTTCTTTTCTATTGTTTTATAAACACAGAATTTTTTTAGACCATTTATGCTATGAAACGCACAAAAAATTTTTGCTGTATTTTTATCTGCACTACAAGTGCACACCATATCATCCCTTATCTATCTGTATCATAAGCTTTGTGAGTTGTAAACCAACAGAAGTAATTTACAATAACGTATTTATTATTAATGGTTTTGAAGGGCATTTTTCGTTCACAACTTAAAATTAGCACAAAAATAGCTATTAAAAGTACACCATAGTTAATTATAGTTTAGATTATAGTATAGTATAGCTGTATAGGCAGCAATTACCGTTGGCTTTGATGTGCGCCTAACAATAAATCCGTGAGGCTAAAGAACTACTATAAATTCCGCGGTAAACAAACCACAATACAAATAAGGCCCGACCCCTACTAAAATGTTTAATTAAATTCCGTTGATTTTTTACAGTTCTTTTCCTAATTCCGGTACACTAATGTAGGTGCAATTTCAATATTTTATATGATAACTAATATGATATGATTACGATAGAAAGAAGATTTCTAAATGTTAATTAATAGCAAAAATAATCTTAAAAATTTCTTTAGGAATACTACTCCTGTTTCAGAAAGAAATTCTTGAGAACCGAAATGGAAAGATGGATTCATACTGCTAGTCTATGTTCGTTAAGAAAACTTGGAATTGCTGAATCGTTCACATCTGTTCTTGTAGTAATCTGTGATAAACTTATCCCGTAGATAATTACTTCCGATATTATTGTCTTGTCTTGTCTGTAGTAAGTTGACAGATTAAATTATCTATTCTTACGTGAAATTATGCCCGTTAATTGTTTGATATTAGAGATTATCTTAAGAACTTACTTAGAAATTGTGTTCCTTAAATTTAATCATATGTATTTGTAAGTGTCCATTAATCTGACATTTTATTCAATTGCACTCACTGTTTTTATTTCAGTTTGCTATTTTATTACAACTAGTTCTTTGATCGTAACTGTTACATTACGTTTTCTTTCAACAAAATGAAAATATGCACGTGGAGAATAAATTAAACTTCATCTTAAACATGTCTTTTAAATTATCGAATTTTTAGAAGAAGTTGGTTTTTCGTTCGTTTAATACGCAAATCTGGAATCCAAAATTTTGCCGTTACCAGCGAGTCGAGAAAAAAATCAAGAAATAAATTGATTTAGCAAATTAGGACAATAAATAGTAATTAGAGAAGTTTACCACAGAAATGAAGCGTGATTGTTATGAATATTGACGAGCGAGAGTGGCCTTGGAAAAAGCAGCACCTAGGCGGAATTACATATATGGCCACTTATGCCCACTATTCTTATAAAATAAGACGTAGTATGGTTTCTGCTATGATCAGCATGATTTAACTATAAAAGAAGCCACAGCAGAAACGAGCATTCAGTCATTAGAAGTTTGGTCAGCTGTCATTAGAATTGAGTCTTAGATATACGGTCTAAGAGGCATAAGTCATAGTTAAGGTTCGCTTACAAGAAAAATCTGTATTATTTGTATTAATTTGGAATAAAATGTTTTTAAAGAGCAAACTTTCAAATTAATCCATAAAATTACGGCAAGGGCAAGAGAATGTTTCTTGGCGCGCAAAAATATAACGTTTGTTTATGAAAATGATGGGCGAGGAACGGTTTGAAACTTCTTGCAACTCAGTCTACGCATTATTCAATAAAAAATGTTTGTTTACAGCTATTTCTATTTGATTTTAAACTCGATGTGTCCAACTGAAAAATAAAAAGTTGCATACTTTTTTAACGCTAATGGAGAAAATAATGTCTTCTCAATCGAATTAATTCTGATGCCACCAGTGTCTTGGATGGAACTAGATTTACACCGTATGTAACATGGCCAACTGATTGGGTTTTGTACCATCTAAAAATGAAAAACCGCAAAAAACACGTCGTTGCTTAACAGTTAATTCTGATGGCATCAGTTCCTTGAATTTAGCCCGATTGTTACTTCACGGATGAATCACGATGTAAAAATGAAAAACACCGTAAAACAATCTAAAAAAAATTAAAAATTAAAAAAAAAAATTAATTCTTATAACACCAGTATCTTGAATTAAACGAAATTTACATTACATCATATTAGCTAAAGTAAAGTTTTGGTTATCTGTAACTTTCATTCCGATGTTTCAATTGATTGGGCAGCAATCGTACTTCGGCAGTTCTCAATCGGCAGAATTGTACGATCAAACAATAAACGTCAGCTCAAAAACACTCCAAAGTTTAAAACTTAATTCTGATTGCTGACTGAATTCTGATGAGTCTTCAGTGGAACCAAATTTACCCCATGTATAAACTAAAGCTTTTGTGATCAAGTACAAAACCCCTATTCCAATGTTTCAACTGATTGAACAGAAATCGTATTTGTTCGCAGAGCTAGATTACAAAGATCGCCTTAATTGAGAGTGTGGCCAATACAAAGGGAATAGAACGATAAAAATTCAAAAACAAGAAGATAATTTCAGAGAACTAAGAATTAGGTTTTTCACTTTAGTAATTTAATCTGAGGTTGGTATCTCAATATTCGAGGATAAAAAAGTGAAATACGTGTGCGAGCTTTTATCTAAAAGATAATTCACAAACTTCAAAGCGAATTAATTCATTTGTTGATGGAGTATTATTATGAGGCTTAACTTATTATTTTGATGCGAAGAACATTTGATTCGTTAGTCTTGATTTATTTATTACCTTAATTTTAACATATCAACATTGTAGTAAATGCATGCAAAAACTTCCATATTCAAATGGTAGTGAAAATATATAACAAAGCAAACATTGTAAAAATTTTATTTTTTTAATTTCTCTAATTTATTTACCAAATGGCGCTTTCATCATCACTTTTTATATCAAATAGTTCCTGGTTATAGATTCACATTGTACCATTTCTTTTCGAGAAATAGGATCCTTTAATGCATAACTTTTTTCAAGTTCCAGATTTATGAGGGCATAAAAGGAATATTAGAAAGGATCCATGAAAAGGACTTTGAAATTTGCCCTTAAAAAATTTATCGCTTTCAAGTTCTATTATTTGAGACCTTTCTTTAGACTGAACGCATGATAGAATAATGAGGCAATTGAGCGTAACTGTATTCAAATCAGTGTTGGAAACATGTGGGGACTGAATATAGTTTAGAGCTTGCTCACGTTTGTGTCAGCTAACGAAAGTAAGAATGTCGTAATAAAACAGAGTCTTTTGATAAAGATAACGCAAATTATGAACTTGAAAATACACGACTACTTATAGAAAAAAACGACTTTTCTAAGCCAAAATTTGTCAGCATTCTCGAGTTTTCTATTCATCTTGATTGAAATTCCTTTATAACATTTTACTAGTGTGAGTTGTTGACGGATTCTCCGGTTATCGTTTTGCAAATGCCATTAAGCCGACTGAACTGGCCGAAACACGGAAATGAAATAAACCGGAAATTTTATACTGCATCTATTCGCGCCACTTGTCACATAAATAATTTCAGTACACAATTTAATTTATGCATGCAAAACAAGCCGCTACCTCCATGTACACATAAATGCAAACATGCTGAATTTTTGTAGTGAAAATCGCTGTTAGGTATATTGTGGAAGCTCTCAACTGTAAGAGCTTTTAGGAGTAATGGAACCTCGGGTAAAATTTCCCCATATTTTCTTCATCTCTATTTACGTTATGGATTTTACATTAAATCCTTTGCATAGATGTATTATTTTGATATATAAGTATGCTATTGTCATTGGCGGTTTATCGAATACTTTTATTACACATTGCATTGTTTTTCGGTCAGCAGTATGCTCGTCGGATGCAATCAACAATGTCTCACCTAATCAAATTAATTCGAATGCTATTAAAAATGTTCGCAGTGTTATACTGAATTGTCTTGCCTATTTGTTTTAGACCAGGAAATTAATATTAAAACAAAATTAGAATTTTAAATTCGACTTGCTTTTTCCGGATTCTCCATTTACCCAACTTTCTGTCCCTGAAGTTGTCTCTTAATATAATTGAAATTTCCAGCTGCACTTATCTAAACGAAAATGGTATTAGAACGTCTCCAATGTATGTCAATTCCTTGGGGTATGTCCCACTTTTAAATTGAACCTGAAATCGGTACGTACTACTTATGTAAAAAACTTTTCTAATTAATTTTTTTTGTGTCCCATCAAGAATGAACTTAGAGTTAAACAGCACGTGTATTAAAGACAGCAATGGAAATACCTACAGGTTCATCCGTTCCTTTCTTTTTTTCTGACCCAATATAATACGAATGCGAAATTGTATTCGTCACTGTACACAATTCGCAACAGCCATTCAATTTGCTGGAGAAAGGATTTACTGTGACAAATCGTATTTGGTGCCCTGGCATATTTGATAAAGCAAGAAAAAAATATTGAAATATAGGCTTCTATAGACCTATAAAAGTCGTCCCTATTTGTCACGCCTACATGTTTTCTCGCTGCAAACATAACTGACTGCTTGATAGATTACGCTACTTAAAAATACAAAGCAGGATAAAAATTAGTTTTCAGCATAAAGTCTATTTGCCACGTTTAATCGAACCCAATCAATATACAGACAATTACCGATTTGGGTTTTGATTTAAAATTACTGAATTGAAGTTATGCCAGGATGGAATTTCTATTAAAGGCTAACAATGCAGGTGTGAGAAGAGGAAACGCACCACGCTACATTTGATTGGGACTATTATTATTAATGTAATTAAGTAAACGAAAAATCTCGAATTTTCGAGCTCAGTCAGTACTCATTAAATGAAGCATCTTCTTATTCTTCTTCACTTCAGGTTTTAGGCACACCTGTTACGGTACCCATCTTTTTTTCGACCATCCGATATCTCTTCTTCCATGGCCTTGATAAAATCTGACTTTGGCTGGTATCCTCTTGTCGTGCATCCGCTCTACTGTTCTTTCACCTGCCTTAAATTTTCATTATTCCCTCCTTCATATTAAAGATATTTAATTCCGTTCTTATATCTCTGCTTCTTAGTCAGTCCGGTTTTGTATAACTTTTTACTCTTCTTATAAATTTCATTTCTTGTGCTTGTATTCTACTTTCCTCCCTTTTCGTTGTTGTCCACGTTTCACTACCGGATAAGAGGGTTAGTACAGCTATCGTCTTGTAGAATTTTATTTGTGTGTCTTTTCTTGTTGTTTAATGTTCTTCTGATAGTTGCGCAAATATGTGGGAATTTATTCAGTTTGACTTCTATGTCTTTGCTTCGGTCATAAGATTTATCGCAGAATAAATATTGAAGGTGTTTCACCTGTTGTCTAACTCTTGTTTATTGATTTTTTCTAGTTAACTTTCCGCCCATATCTATTGCAATTTTGCTCTCAATATGTAGACTTTGTAGTGCTCTGATTAAGTGTTTTGTATCCCCGTTCTTTCATAATACTCTATAAATTGCATCTGTTACATACATTATCAAGAGCTTTACCAAAGTCTATAAAGCTTATAGCTATTTCTCTGTTGTATCATCTTTGTTTTTCTATGATTTGTTGTATTGTGAATATTCCATCTATTGGCGATCTATGGCTATCTATTCTGAAACCCATTTGCTCTTCTTCTATAAGTTCTTCTGTTATCATTTTGAGTCTATTATTTAGTACCCTGACATACATTTTATAGGCGGTGTTGACTAGGCTAATTCCTCGGTAGTTTAAGGGCTATTCCCATCCCCTTTCTTGAACAACAGGATTACTTTTGCTTTTCTCCGTTCATCAGGAAAAGTGCAGTTTTTCCAGCATTTGTTAAATAAATGTAAGGGTCTAAGGTGTGACGGAATTCCATGGTATTTCAAGAGTTGAGTATTGACACCATCCATACCAGTCACTTTTAGAGTTTTTGTGGCTTTAATGGCTTCTGTCAGTTCCGTTACGTCTATATCGTCCAAACGTCTTACTGTATCGCTGTTTCATCTGCGTTTTCATTGTACCACAGCTGTTTGTAATGATTTACCCAGTTTTCTTCGTCTATATTGTTATCTGTATTCTATCATTTTCCTTGTTGTTTTCCGGACCAAGTTTTGTTCCTGCCTTACTTCGCTGTAAAACATCACATATTCGCCTATATATTTTGTCCCATTTGTTTTTTTCATTGTTTCAGGTATAGCTGCGAAGTCAATTTTCATTTTTCCTAGCTCTTTAGCTAATGCCATTTCCTTCTGTATCGATCCCCTTACCTTTCAGGTTGTAAATTCTATGGTTTTATCAGTCCATCGTAAATACAAGATATGGTCGAAATAAGGTCGGGAAGTTTTGGGCAGCCAATATTTTTAATCAAAAAACATTTAATTGCATGGATGCTTTTCAATATATTTTGCCTATTACTGCCAACGTTTCCGTTAAAAATTAGTATCTAATTTCCTAATTACCATCACAATTAAGCTTAAAACGGTAATACGTATACTTCGATG
The DNA here is from genome assembly GCF_020466585.1 of Dendroctonus ponderosae. Lineage (NCBI taxonomy): Eukaryota > Metazoa > Arthropoda > Insecta > Coleoptera > Curculionidae > Dendroctonus > Dendroctonus ponderosae. The sequence goes on from NW_026018165.1 coordinate 4,799,710, forward strand.
AAACCGCTCGATTGAACAGATTCGCAATGGGTTGAACCAGTGGGCTTTTTAACAAATAATTTGACCAAACAAGAGACTAATAAAAGCTTACAAACAGTACTTTATACTTTAATACTTTTTAGGGTAGCCCTTATCTAATTATGTATTAAAAAACCAGTTGGCACCCGATGTGGGAAGCAAATGATAAAAAACGCACAAATTATTAATTTTAATGATCTCATTAAGCAAAATACATTCCATACGTATGCCCTGCATATTAATGCACAGCCACTAACAATGATACAGAATACATGTTAATATAATGCCCTTTACAAATAGAAATTTCCGCTTTTTTGAAAATTGGATTGACAAATTGGAACTAAATTTTCAGCTTTTAGAAATTTTTATCATCATAAGTTTTAAGCAAATATTTTCACCTCCAGAAATTGCCACTAGCTTCAGATTAATACTGCTTGAAAAGTGAACCAAATATTGTACCTATTAAATACCATTTCAGTCTATTGACGCTTAGAGGAAAATAGTTAGCGGAAATTGTAAGTAAAATGTGATTTCAACACGATGAACTCAAAAAGTGTATAGATAAATAAATTGGAGAACAATTTGATATATTTTTTTATTTAGTTTTCAGGGTTATACTAGATATTGTGACGAAGAAATTTAGAAATGAAGAAAAGTGTAGTAAAGTAATACTTTCATTGCAGGAAGTTATAGTACAATAAAATTTATGTATATATGTAAATGCAAGTTTTCCAAATACACCATCTGTAATGCTGCAGAGCTCTAAAGGAACGAAAACTACAGGTGTAGCATAATCATATGACCTTTTATTGCAAAAAAACCAATAGAACACCAAATCTTGCCATCTGCGTTGTAATAAATGAGAACAGACTTACGCTATAGCTGAACTTCGAATACCCGCTCAACACTCGGCTTTGTGGAGATTTCGCTGCATTTAGTTCAGCACCAATCACGTTAATGAGCGATAAAGTAGAATCGGTTGTTTGTCGGTATTGAAGCCATAATTTTTAATCAATTGCAGCAAATAAAAATCGACAAACTCTAGTAAAAGGCGCTATCGATAATTTTGAAAGGAATTTTATTTAATTATTTACATCATTGGTATATAAGTTACGTTACAGAGCCACCACATAATAAACGCTATCGTCGGTCAAATAATGAATTTGGACACTGGGTTTGGGCAAAAAAATCGATGTCGTATTAAAACGCATATCGTAGTTTCATGGCTTTTTTCTGAACACTTTCAAAGATATTGTGCCAAATTTCTCGAGGATTAGTTCACTTTCACATGCTAATTTAATCCATGGTTTGATTAGGAACGATAGCGAACTGAACCGTCAGTAATTTATTCCTGAAATAATTGCAGAACATTAAATGGCGCAGTTCTTCTAACAAAATTTGCAATAGCAAACACTTTAGAAGATTCGTTAAAATAAGCAGACTAAAAGAATATTAGAATTTATGGTAACAAGATTCATGACATTAGAAACAGAACGATGTATCTTAACTCTAAAAGAACTCAAAAAATTCTCAGAAATTCAATTAGCAAAGATCGTTTAACAACTCAGTCTTTCTATTGAAAAAAGTTCATATCTGAATTAGGCAACCTTAACGACATATCAACCAGTTGAAATCAACGGAGCATAATTCGGTCGATAACTATATCATCTGCAAATAATGCATTGATTTGCCAAGCAACCTTCACAAGCAGCAAAATAATATTAATCAGCAGCATTAAGTGCAGAAATTATGACAAATACCTGAAAAAACTTCAAATAAAAAATATTTGTCATTCAGTTTTCATAATTTGGTTGATAAGTTGCGAAGGTTCTTCTGCCTTCTGCGTTTGTTCTTTGCATGTTTCGGTCATTGACTCACATAAACTTTTAAAACAAGATAATCAAATATGTCTAACAAGTTGTCCCAAGAAGGAAAATATTTTGCAACTTTTTGCCTAAATTGCTTACGTTCAAATATATTAGATTATATAGCTATGTGAATCGCAAATTAGTCAAACAAACGCCTCATTTTTTATTAATATCCAAAAGTTCGATTGAGCTTTTGAAATAAACAAATGTTGGTATGGGTTCGATTTTACTAATTTCTGAACATTAAATAATTTGTCCACCTAATTCTCGAAAATATATCATAATCTCAAAAAAAATTATGTGCGTCACGGGACGCTCGACAGAAGTGATAACTTCATAAATTAAAATAGAAACCATAAAATATTGAACTTGTTTAACGCATGATGGCAATAATAATTTTATTTTATAATTTTAATATTCTTGTTCGTCTAATAATTTATAAATGGATTAGGAATAGGTAACATTTAATTTTGTTTCCTTTTGAATGTAAAATATCTTTTTTATTTGCAAGAGATGTTGTACATATTGCTCTTCTTGGGCTTGTGTAAACTATTCTTCTTGAGTTTCTGTATTTTTTTGTCGTAATTTCTTATCTGCTTTGTATAATCTTTGACGTTCAGCACTAGTTCGTGGTTGATGAAAGCTACTTTGAGTTGATCTATTACTTAATGCTCCTTTTTAGCACGAAATTGTTTTTGGTGTTCAGCATTACTTAATACTTTTCGCATTGTAGCATGTTTTTGTGACTGCTCTTGTGTATGTTGTTCATGAACGTCTGCTACAACTTGTATCTGA